>NC_091319.1:22685544-22733044 GCF_038502225.1 Cherax quadricarinatus | reverse complement strand
CAGGGTGGCCCAAAAGAAAAAATGAAAGTTTCTCTTTTTATATTTAGTAATATACACAGGAGAAGGGGTTACTAGCCCCTTTGCTCCCGGCATTTTAGTCGACTCTTACAACACGCATGGCTTACGGAGGAAGAATTCTGTTCCACCTCCCTGTGGAACCCAGAAGGGTGTGTATATATATATGCTTGTACATGCATGTTTAGTGTGGCCTTAATGTAAATAGAAGTAGCAAGACGTACCTGAAATCTTGTGTGTCTATGAGACGGAAAAAAGACACCAGCAATCCTACCATCATGTAAAACAAAGGCTTTCGTTTTATACTCACTTGGCAATAACAACACTACGACTAGCCGAGGACTCGAACCCATGCCGTTTTGGCCTGCCTCATGGTGAGCGAAAGTCACATGACTTTACCTGGAGAGAGTTTCGGGGGTCAACGCCCCCGCGGCCCGGTCTGTGACCAGGCCTCCTGGTGGATCAGCGCCTGATCAACCAGGCTGTTGCTGCTGGCTGCACGCAAACCAACGTACGAGCCACAGCCCGGCTGATCAGGAACTGACTTTAGGTGCTTGTCCAGTGCCAGCTTGAAGACTGCCAGGGGTCTGTTGGTAATCCCCCTTATGTGTGCTGGGAGGCAATTGAACAGTCTCGGGCCCCTGACACTTATTGTATGGTCTCTTAACGTGCTAGTGACACCCCTGCTTTTCATTGGGGGGATGGTGCATCGTCTGCCAAGTCTTTTGCTTTCGTAGTGAGTGATTTTCGTGTGCAAGTTCGGTACTAGTCCCTCTAGGATTTTCCAGGTGTATATAATCATGTATCTCTCCCTCCTGCGTTCCAGGGAATACAGGTTTAGGAACCTCAAGCGCTCCCAGTAATTGAGGTGTTTTATCTCCGTTATGCGCGCCGTGAAAGTTCTCTGTACATTTTCTAGGTCGGCAATTTCACCTGCCTTGAAAAGTGCTGTTAGTGAGCAGCAATATTCCAGCCTAGATAGAACAGTCAGTGTTGTTATTGATTAAATACCACTAGACTGTGGTTACAATAATATATAGGGATTGGCAGAGAGCATGCATAGTTTCTTTGTATAAAGGCAAAGGGGACAAAAGAGAGTGCAAAAATTATAGGGGAATAAGTCTGTTGAGTATACCTGGTAAAGTGTATGGTAGAGTTATTATTGAAAGAATTAAGAGTAAGACGGAGAGTAGGATAGCAGATGAACAAGGAGGCTTTAGGAAAGGTAGGGGGTGTGTAGAGCAAGTGTTTACAGTGAAACGTATAGGTAAACAGTATTTATATAAGGGTAAAGAGGTTTATGTGGCATTTATGGATGTGGAAAAGGCGTATGACAGGGTGGATAGGGGGGAAATGTGGCAGATGTTGCAAGTGTATGGTATAGGAGGTAGGTTACTGAAAGTAGTGAAGAGTTTTTACAAGGATAGTGAGGCTCACGTTAGGGTATGTAGGAGAGAGGGAGACTGTTTCCCTGTAAAAGTAGGCCTTAGACAAGGATGTTTGATGTCACCGTGGTTGATCAATATATTTATGGATGGGGTTGTCAGAGAAGTGAATGCGCGGATCTTGGCAAGAGGTGTGGAGTTAAAAGATAAAGAATCTAACACAAAGTGGGAGTTGTCACAGTTGCTCTTTGCTGATGACACTGTACTTTTGGGAGATTCTGAAGAGAAGTTGCAGAGGTTGGTGGATGAGTTTGGTAGGGTATGTCAAAGAAAAAAAGTTAATATAGGAAAGAGTAAGGTGATGAGGATAAAAAGATTTGGTGATTAAAGATTGCATATCAGATTGGAGGGAGAGAATATGGAGGAGGTGAATGTATTCATATATTTAGGAGTGGAAGTGTCAGCAGATGGGTCTATTAAGGATGAGGAGAATCATAAAACTAATGAGGAGAAAAGGGTGAGCGGTGCACTTAGGAGTCTGTGGAGACAAAAAAACTTTGTCCGTGGAAGCAAAGAGGGGAATATATGAGAGTATAGTTATACCAACACTCTTATGTGGGTGTGAAATATGGGTGATGAATGTTGCAACGATAAGGCTGGAGGCAGTAGAGATGTCATGTCTGAGGGCAATGTGTGGTGTGAATATAATGCAGAGAATTCGTAGTTTGGAAATTTGGGGACATTTGGTAGGCGATGCAAAATACCCCCAATGAAAAGTAGGGGCGCCATTGGTACACTAAGAGAAAGCACCATAAGCGTCAGGGGCCCAAGACTGTTCAACAGCCTCCCATCAGGTATAAGGGGAATTACCAATAGTCCCCAGGATGAGCCGGGCTGTGGTTCGTACGTTGAACTATGTGGGGCCAGCAGTAACAGCCTGGTTGATCAGACCCTGATCTACCGGGAGGCCTGGTCGTGGACCGGGCCGCGGAGGCGTTGATCCCCAGAATAACTTCCAGGTAGGCTCCAGGTAGGTAGGTAGGACCCTGTACACTGTGTACGTTAGGCCTGTATTGGAGTATGCAGCACCAGTTTGGAACACACACCTAGCCAAGTACGTAGGGAAACTTGAGAAAGTGCAAAGGTTTGCAACAAGACTAGTCCCGGAGCTAAGGGGTATGTCCTACAAGGAGAGGTGAAGGGAAAACAACCTGACGACACTGGAGGACATATAAAATATTGAGAGGAATCGACAAGGTGGACAGAGACAGGATGTTCCAGTGATGGGACACAGCAACAAGGGGTCACAGTTGGAAGTTGAAGACTCAGATGAATCACAGGGATGTTAGGAAGTATTTCTTCAGTCACAGAGTTGTCAGGAAGTGGAATAGTCTGGGAAGTGATGTAGTGGAGGCAGGATCCATACATAGCTTTAAGAAGAGGTATGATAAAGTTCATGGAGCAGGAAGAGTGACCTAGTAGCAACCAGCGAGGAGGCGGGGCCAGAGAGCTGCGAATCGACCCTTGCAACCACAGCTGGGTTAGTACACACACACACACACACACACACACACACACACACACACACACACACACACACACACACACACACACACACACACACACATCCACACACACACACACACACACACATCCACACACACACACACACACACACACACATCCACACACACACACACACATCCACACACACACACACACACACACACACACACACACACACACATCCACACACATCCACACACATCCACACACACACACACACACACACACACACACACACACACACACACACACACACATCCACACATCCACACATCCACACACATCCACACACATCCAGAGTGTTGTTGGGGAAGAACGGGGTGATACGTAGGTATTAATTCTGGGTGAGTCCCTGGGACCAGGTCTTACATATTCTGAGTGAGTCCCTGGGACCAGGTCTTACATATTCTGAGTGAGTCCCTGGGACCAGGTCTTACATATTCTGAGTGAATCCCTGGGACCAGGTCTTACATATTCTGAGTGAGTCCCTGGGACCAGGTCTTACATATTCTGAGTGAGTCCCTGGGACCAGGTCTTACATATTCTGAGTTAGTCCCTGGGACCAGGTCTTACATATTCTGAGTGAATCCCTGGGACCAGGTCTTACATATTCTGAGTGAGTCCCTGGGACCAGGTCTTACATATTCTGAGTGAGTCCCTGGGACCAGGTCTTACATATTCTGAGTGAGTCCCTGGGACCAGGTCTTACATATTCTGAGTGAATCCCTGGGACCAGGTCTTACATATTCTGAGTGAGTCCCTGGGACCAGGTCTTACATATTCTGAGTGAGTCCCTGGGACCAGGTCTTACATATTCTGAGTGAATCCCTGGGACCAGGTCTTACATATTCTGAGTGAGTCCCTGGGACCAGGTCTTACATATTCTGAGTGAATCCCTGGGACCAGGTCTTACATATTCTGAGTGAGTCCCTGGGACCAGGTCTTACATATTCTGAGTGAATCCCTGGGACCAGGTCTTACATATTCTGAGTGAGTCCCTGGGACCAGGTCTTACATATTCTGAGTGAATCCCTGGGACCAGGTCTTACATATTCTGAGTGAGTCCCTGGGACCAGGTCTTACATATTCTGAGTGAGTCCCTGGGACCAGGTCTTACATATTCTGAGTGAGTCCCTGGGACCAGGTCTTACATATTCTGAGTGAGTCCCTGGGACCAGGTCTTACATATTCTGAGTGAGTCCCTGGGACCAGGTCTTACATATTCTGAGTGAGTCCCTGGGACCAGGTCTTACATATTCTGAGTGAGTCCCTGGGACCAGGTCTTACATATTCTGAGTGAGTCCCTGGGACCAGGTCTTACATATTCTGAGTGAGTCCCTGGGACCAGGTCTTACATATTCTGAGTGAGTCCCTGGGACCAGGTCTTACATATTCTGAGTGAGTCCCTGGGACCAGGTCTTACATATTCTGAGTGAGTCCCTGGGACCAGGTCTTACATATTCTGAGTGAGTCCCTGGGACCAGGTCTTACATATTCTGAGTGAGTCCCTGGGACCAGGTCATACATATTCTGAGTGAGTCCCTGGGACCAGGTCTTACATATTCTGAGTGAGTCCCTGGGACCAGGTCTTACATATTCTGAGTGAGTCCCTGGGACCAGGTCTTACATATTCTGAGTGAATCCCTGGGACCAGGTCTTACATATTCTGAGTGAGTCCCTGGGACCAGGTCTTACATATTCTGAGTGAGTCCCTGGGACCAGGTCTTACATATTCTGAGTTAGTCCCTGGGACCAGGTCTTACATATTCTGAGTGAATCCCTGGGACCAGGTCTTACATATTCTGAGTGAGTCCCTGGGACCAGGTCTTACATATTCTGAGTGAGTCCCTGGGACCAGGTCTTACATATTCTGAGTGAGTCCCTGGGACCAGGTCTTACATATTCTGAGTGAATCCCTGGGACCAGGTCTTACATATTCTGAGTGAGTCCCTGGGACCAGGTCTTACATATTCTGAGTGAGTCCCTGGGACCAGGTCTTACATATTCTGAGTGAATCCCTGGGACCAGGTCTTACATATTCTGAGTGAGTCCCTGGGACCAGGTCTTACATATTCTGAGTGAATCCCTGGGACCAGGTCTTACATATTCTGAGTCTTACATATTCTGAGTCCCTGGGACCAGGTCTTACATATTCTGAGTGAGTCCCTGGGACCAGGTCTTACATATTCTGAGTGAGTCCCTGGGACCAGGTCTTACATATTCTGAGTGAGTCCCTGGGACCAGGTCTTACATATTCTGAGTGAGTCCCTGGGACCAGGTCTTACATATTCTGAGTGAGTCCCTGGGACCAGGTCTTACATATTCTGAGTGAGTCCCTGGGACCAGGTCTTACATATTCTGAGTGAGTCCCTGGGACCAGGTCTTACATATTCTGAGTGAGTCCCTGGGACCAGGTCTTACATATTCTGAGTGAGTCCCTGGGACCAGGTCTTACATATTCTGAGTGAGTCCCTGGGACCAGGTCTTACATATTCTGAGTGAGTCCCTGGGACCACATATCCTGAGCGAGTCCCTGGGACCAGGTCTTACATATTCTGAGTGAGTCCCTGGGACCAGGTCTTACATATTCTGAGTGAGTCCCTGGGACCAGGTCTTACATATTCTGAGTGAGTCCCTGGGACCAGGTCTTACATATTCTGAGTGAGTCCCTGGGACCAGGTCTTACATATTCTGAGTGAGTCCCTGGGACCAGGTCTTACATATTCCCTGGGACCAGGTCTTACATATTCTGAGTGAGTCCCTGGGACCAGGTCTTACATATTCTGAGTGTCCCTGGGACCAGGTCTTACATATTCTGAGTGAATCCCTGGGACCAGGTCTTACATATTCTGAGTGTCCCTGGGACCAGGTCTTACATATTCTGAGTGAGTCCCTGGGACCAGGTCTTACATATTCTGAGTGAGTCCCTGGGACCAGGTCTTACATATTCTGAGTGAGTCCCTGGGACCAGGTCTTACATATTCTGAGTGAGTCCCTGGGACCAGGTCTTACATATTCTGAGTGAGTCCCTGGGACCAGGTCTTACATATTCTGAGTGAGTCCCTGGGACCAGGTCTTACATATTCTGAGTGAGTCCCTGGGACCAGGTCTTACATATTCTGAGTGAGTCCCTGGGACCAGGTCTTACATATTCTGAGTGAGTCCCTGGGACCAGGTCTTACATATTCTGAGTGAGTCCCTGGGACCAGGTCTTACATATTCTGAGTGAGTCCCTGGGACCAGGTCTTACATATTCTGAGTGAGTCCCTGGGACCAGGTCTTACATATTCTGAGTGAGTCCCTGGGACCAGGTCTTACATATTCTGAGTGAGTCCCTGGGACCAGGTCTTACATATTCTGAGTGAGTCCCTGGGACCAGGTCTTACATATTCTGAGTGAGTCCCTGGGACCAGGTCTTACATATTCTGAGTGAGTCCCTGGGACCAGGTCTTACATATTCTGAGTGAGTCCCTGGGACCAGGTCTTACATATTCTGAGTGAGTCCCTGGGACCAGGTCTTACATATTCTGAGTGAGTCCCTGGGACCAGGTCTTACATATATTCTGAGTGAGTCCCTGGGACCAGGTCTTACATATTCTGAGTGAGTCCCTGGGACCAGGTCTTACATATTCTGAGTGAGTCCCTGGGACCAGGTCTTACATATTCTGATGAGTCCCTGGGACCAGGTCTTACATATTCTGAGTGTCCCTGGGACCAGGTCTTACATATTCTGAGTGAGTCCCTGGGACCAGGTCTTACATATTCTGAGTGAGTCCCTGGGACCAGGTCTTACATATTCTGAGTGAGTCCCTGGGACCAGGTCTTACATATTCTGAGTGAGTCCCTGGGACCAGGTCTTACATATTCTGAGTGAGTCCCTGGGACCAGGTCTTACATATTCTGAGTGACCAGTCTTACATATTCCCTGGGACCAGGTCTTACATATTCTGAGTGAGTCCCTGGGACCAGGTCTTACATATATTCTGAGTCTTACATATTCTGAGTCCCTGGGACCAGGTCTTACATATTCTGAGTGAGTCCCTGGGACCAGGTCTTACATATTCTGAGTGAGTCCCTGGGACCAGGTCTTACATATTCTGAGTGAGTCCCTGGGACCAGGTCTTACATATTCTGAGTGAGTCCCTGGGACCAGGTCTTACATATTCTGAGTGAGTCCCTGGGACCAGGTCTTACATATTCTGAGTGAGTCCCTGGGACCAGGTCTTACATATTCTGAGTGAGTCCCTGGGACCAGGTCTTACATATTCTGAGTGAGTCCCTGGGACCAGGTCTTACATATTCTGAGTGAGTCCCTGGGACCAGGTCTTACATATTCTGAGTGAGTCCCTGGGACCAGGTCTTACATATTCTGAGTGAGTCCCTGGGACCAGGTCTTACATATTCTGAGTGAGTCCCTGGGACCAGGTCTTACATATTCTGAGTGAGTCCCTGGGACCAGGTCTTACATATTCTGAGTGAGTCCCTGGGACCAGGTCTTACATATTCTGAGTGAGTCCCTGGGACCGGGTCTTAGATATTCTATTCTGGGACCAGGTCTTACATATTCTGAGTGAGTCCCTGGGACCAGGTCTTACATATTCTGAGTGAGTCCCTGGGACCAGGTCTTACATATTCTGAGTGAGTCCCTGGGACCAGGTCTTACATATTCTGAGTGAGTCCCTGGGACCAGGTCTTACATATTCTGAGTGAGTCCCTGGGACCAGGTCTTACATATTCTGAGTGAGTCCCTGGGACCAGGTCTTACATATTCTGAGTGAGTCCCTGGGACCAGGTCTTACATATTCTGAGTGAGTCCCTGGGACCAGGTCTTACATATTCTGAGTGAGTCCCTGGGACCAGGTCTTACATATTCTGAGTGAGTCCCTGGGACCAGGTCTTACATATTCTGAGTGAGTCCCTGGGACCAGGTCTTACATATTCTGAGTGAGTCCCTGGGACCAGGTCTTACATATTCTGAGTGAGTCCCTGGGACCAGGTCTTACATATTCTGAGTGAGTCCCTGGGACCAGGTCTTACATATTCTGAGTGAGTCCCTGGGACCAGGTCTTACATATTCTGAGTGAGTCCCTGGGACCAGGTCTTACATATTCTGAGTGAGTCCCTGGGACCAGGTCTTACATATTCTGAGTGAGTCCCTGGGACCAGGTCTTACATATTCTGAGTGAGTCCCTGGGACCAGGTCTTACATATTCTGAGTGAGTCCCTGGGACCAGGTCTTACATATTCTGAGTGAGTCCCTGGGACCAGGTCTTACATATTCTGAGTGAGTCCCTGGGACCAGGTCTTACATATTCTGAGTGAGTCCCTGGGACCAGGTCTTACATATTCTGAGTGAGTCCCTGGGACCAGGTCTTACATATTCTGAGTGAGTCCCTGGGACCAGGTCTTACATATTCTGAGTGAGTCCCTGGGACCAGGTCTTACATATTCTGAGTGAGTCCCTGGGACCAGGTCTTACATATTCTGAGTGAGTCCCTGGGACCAGGTCTTACATATTCTGAGTGAGTCCCTGGGACCAGGTCTTACATATTCTGAGTGAGTCCCTGGGACCAGGTCTTACATATTCTGAGTGAGTCCCTGGGACCAGGTCTTACATATTCTGAGTGAGTCCCTGGGACCAGGTCTTACATATTCTGAGTGAGTCCCTGGGACCAGGTCTTACATATTCTGAGTGAGTCCCTGGGACCAGGTCTTACATATTCTGAGTGAGTCCCTGGGACCAGGTCTTACATATTCTGAGTGAGTCCCTGGGACCAGGTCTTACATATTCTGAGTGAGTCCCTGGGACCAGGTCTTACATATTCTGAGTGAGTCCCTGGGACCAGGTCTTACATATTCTGAGTGAGTCCCTGGGACCAGGTCTTACATATTCTGAGTGAGTCCCTGGGACCAGGTCTTACATATTCTGAGTGAGTCCCTGGGACCAGGTCTTACATATTCTGAGTGAGTCCCTGGGACCAGGTCTTACATATTCTGAGTGAGTCCCTGGGACCAGGTCTTACATATTCTGAGTGAGTCCCTGGGACCAGGTCTTACATATTCTGAGTGAGTCCCTGGGACCAGGTCTTACATATTCTGAGTGAGTCCCTGGGACCAGGTCTTACATATTCTGAGTGAGTCCCTGGGACCAGGTCTTACATATTCTGAGTGAGTCCCTGGGACCAGGTCTTACATATTCTGAGTGAGTCCCTGGGACCAGGTCTTACATATTCTGAGTGAGTCCCTGGGACCAGGTCTTACATATTCTGAGTGAGTCCCTGGGACCAGGTCTTACATATTCTGAGTGAGTCCCTGGGACCAGGTCTTACATATTCTGAGTGAGTCCCTGGGACCAGGTCTTACATATTCTGAGTGAGTCCCTGGGACCAGGTCTTACATATTCTGAGTGAGTCCCTGGGACCAGGTCTTACATATTCTGAGTGAGTCCCTGGGACCAGGTCTTACATATTCTGAGTGAGTCCCTGGGACCAGGTCTTACATATTCTGAGTGAGTCCCTGGGACCAGGTCTTACATATTCTGAGTGAGTCCCTGGGACCAGGTCTTACATATTCTGAGTGAGTCCCTGGGACCAGGTCTTACATATTCTGAGTGAGTCCCTGGGACCAGGTCTTACATATTCTGAGTGAGTCCCTGGGACCAGGTCTTACATATTCTGAGTGAGTCCCTGGGACCAGGTCTTACATATTCTGAGTGAGTCCCTGGGACCAGGTCTTACATATTCTGAGTGAGTCCCTGGGACCAGGTCTTACATATTCTGAGTGAGTCCCTGGGACCAGGTCTTACATATTCTGAGTGAGTCCCTGGGACCAGGTCTTACATATTCTGAGTGAGTCCCTGGGACCAGGTCTTACATATTCTGAGTGAATCCCTGGGACCAGGTCTTACATATTCTGAGTGAGTCCATGTCTTACATATTCTGAGTGAGTCCCTGGGACCAGGTCTTACATATTCTGAGTGAGTCCCTGGGACCAGGTCTTACATATTCTGAGTGAGTCCCTGGGACCAGGTCTTACATATTCTGAGTGAGTCCCTGGGACCAGGTCTTACATATTCTGAGTGAGTCCCTGGGACCAGGTCTTACATATTCTGAGTGAGTCCCTGGGACCAGGTCTTACATATTCTGAGTGAGTCCCTGGGACCAGGTCTTACATATTCTGAGTGAGTCCCTGGGACCAGGTCTTACATATTCTGAGTGAGTCCCTGGGACCAGGTCTTACATATTCTGAGTGAGTCCCTGGGACCAGGTCTTACATATTCTGAGTGAGTCCCTGGGACCAGGTCTTACATATTCTGAGTGAGTCCCTGGGACCAGGTCTTACATATTCTGAGTGAGTCCCTGGGACCAGGTCTTACATATTCTGAGTGAGTCCCTGGGACCAGGTCTTACATATTCTGAGTGAGTCCCTGGGACCAGGTCTTACATATTCTGAGTGAGTCCCTGGGACCAGGTCTTACATATTCTGAGTGAGTCCCTGGGACCAGGTCTTACATATTCTGAGTGAGTCCCTGGGACCAGGTCTTACATATTCTGAGTGAGTCCCTGGGACCAGGTCTTACATATTCTGAGTGAGTGTCCCTGGGACCAGGTCTTACATATTCTGAGTGAGTCCCTGGGACCAGGTCTTACATATTCTGAGTGAGTCCCTGGGACCAGGTCTTACATATTCTGAGTGAGTCCCTGGGACCAGGTCTTACATATTCTGAGTGAGTCCCTGGGACCAGGTCTTACATATTCTGAGTGAGTCCCTGGGACCAGGTCTTACATATTCTGAGTGAGTCCCTGGGACCAGGTCTTACATATTCTGAGTGAGTCCCTGGGACCAGGTCTTACATATTCTGAGTGAGTCCCTGGGACCAGGTCTTACATATTCTGAGTGAGTCCCTGGGACCAGGTCTTACATATTCTGAGTGAGTCCCTGGGACCAGGTCTTACATATTCTGAGTGAGTCCCTGGGACCAGGTCTTACATATTCTGAGTGAGTCCCTGGGACCAGGTCTTACATATTCTGAGTGAGTCCCTGGGACCAGGTCTTACATATTCTGAGTGAGTCCCTGGGACCAGGTCTTACATATTCTGAGTGAGTCCCTGGGACCAGGTCTTACATATTCTGAGTGAGTCCCTGGGACCAGGTCTTACATATTCTGAGTGAGTCCCTGGGACCAGGTCTTACATATTCTGAGTGAGTCCCTGGGACCAGGTCTTACATATGAGTCCCTGGGACCAGGTCTTACATATTCTGAGTGAGTCCCTGGGACCAGGTCTTACATATTCTGAGTGAGTCCCTGGGACCAGGTCTTACATTCTATTCTGAGTGAGTCCCTGGGACCAGGTCTTACATATTCTGAGTGAGTCCCTGGGACCAGGTCTTACATTCTATTCCCTGGGACCAGGTCTTACATATTCTGAGTCCCTGGGACCAGGTCTTACATATTCTGAGTGAGTCCCTGGGACCAGGTCTTACATATTCTGAGTGAGTCCCTGGGACCAGGTCTTACATATTCTGAGTGAGTCCCTGGGACCAGGTCTTACATATTCTGAGTGAGTCCCTGGGACCAGGTCTTACATATTCCCTGAGTGAGGTCTTACATATTCTGTCCCTGGGACCAGGTCTTACATATTCTGGGACCAGGTCTTACATATTCTGAGTGTCCCTGGGACCAGGTCTTACATATTCTGAGTGAGTCCCTGGGACCAGGTCTTACATATTCTGAGTGAGTCCCTGGGACCAGGTCTTACATATTCTGAGTGAGTCCCTGGGACCAGGTCTTACATATTCTGAGTGAGTCCCTGGGACCAGGTCTTACATATTCTGAGTGAGTCCCTGGGACCAGGTCTTACATATTCTGAGTGAGTCCCTGGGACCAGGTCTTACATATTCTGAGTGAGTCCC
This sequence comes from Cherax quadricarinatus, assembly GCF_038502225.1. NCBI lineage: Eukaryota > Metazoa > Arthropoda > Malacostraca > Decapoda > Parastacidae > Cherax > Cherax quadricarinatus. The sequence continues at coordinate 22,721,165 of NC_091319.1, read as the reverse complement.
TGGGACCAGGTCTTACATATTCTGAGTGAGTCCCTGGGACCAGGTCTTACATATGAGTTCTGGGACCAGGTCTTACATATTCTGAGTCCCTGGGACCAGGTCTTACATATTCTGAGTGAGTCCCTGTCTTACATATTCTGAGTGGACCAGGTCTTACATATTCTGAGTGAGTCCCTGGGACCAGGTCTTACATATTCTGAGTGAGTCCCTGGGACCAGGTCTTACATATTCTGAGTGAGTCCCTGGGACCAGGTCTTACATATTCTGAGTGAGTCCCTGGGACCAGGTCTTACATATTCTGAGTGAGTCCCTGGGACCAGGTCTTACATATTCTGAGTGAGTCCCTGGGACCAGGTCTTACATATTCTGAGTGAGTCCCTGGGACCAGGTCTTACATATTCTGAGTGAGTCCCTGGGACCAGGTCTTACATATTCTGAGTGAGTCCCTGGGACCAGGTCTTACATATTCTGAGTGAGTCCCTGGGACCAGGTCTTACATATTCTAGTTCCCTGAGTCCCTGGGACCAGGTCTTACATATTCTGAGTGAGTCCCTGGGACCAGGTCTTACATATTCTGAGTGAGTCCCTGGGACCAGGTCTTACATATTCTGAGTGAGTCCCTGGGACCAGGTCTTACATATTCTGAGTGAGTCCCTGGGACCAGGTCTTACATATTCTGAGTGAGTCCCTGGGACCAGGTCTTACATATTCTGAGGTGACCAGGTCTTACATATTCTGAGTCCCTGGGACCAGGTCTTACATATTCTGAGTGAGTCCCTGGGACCAGGTCTTACATATTCTGAGTGAGTCCCTGGGACCAGGTCTTGGGACCAGGTCTTACATATATTCTGACCAGTCTTACATATTCTGAGTCCCTGGGACCAGGTCTTACATATTCTGATTCCCTGGGACCAGGTCTTACATATTCTGAGGTCTTACATATTCTGAGTCCCTGGGACCAGGTCTTACATATTCTGAGTGAGTCCCTGGGACCAGGTCTTACATATTCTGAGTGAGTCCCTGGGACCAGGTGAGTCCCTGGGACCAGGTCTTACATATTCTGAGTGAGTCCCTGGGACCAGGTCTTACATATTCTGATTCCCTGGGACCAGGTCTTACATATTCTGAGTCCCTGGGACCAGGTCTTACATATTCTGAGTGAGTCCCTGGGACCAGGTCTTACATATTCTGAGTGAGTCCCTGGGACCAGGTCTTACATATTCTGAGTGAGTCCCTGGGACCAGGTCTTACATATTCTGAGTGAGTCCCTGGGACCAGGTCTTACATATTCTGAGTGAGTCCCTGGGACCAGGTCTTACATATTCTGAGTGAGTCCCTGGGACCAGGTCTTACATATTCTGAGTGAGTCCCTGGGACCAGGTCTTACATATTCTGAGTGAGTCCCTGGGACCAGGTCTTACATATTCTGAGTGAGTCCCTGGGACCAGGTCTTACATATTCTGAGTGAGTCCCTGGGACCAGGTCTTACATATTCTGAGTGAGTCCCTGGGACCAGGTCTTACATATTCTGAGTGAGTCCCTGGGACCAGGTCTTACATATTCTGAGTGAGTCCCTGGGACCAGGTCTTACATATTCTGAGTGAGTCCCTGGGACCAGGTCTTACATATTCTGAGTGAGTCCCTGGGACCAGGTCTTACATATTCTGAGTTCCCTGGGACCAGGTCTTACATATTCTGAGTGAGTCCCTGGGACCAGGTCTTACATATTCTGAGTGAGTCCCTGGGACCAGGTCTTACATATTCTGAGTGAGTCCCTGGGACCAGGTCTTACATATTCTGAGTGAGTCCCTGGGACCAGGTCTTGCATATTCTGAGTGAGTCCCTGGGACCAGGTCTTACATATTCTGAGTGAGTCCCTGGGACCAGGTCTTACATATTCTGAGTGAGTCCCTGGGACCAGGTCTTACATATTCTGAGTGAGTCCCTGGGACCAGGTCTTACATATTCTGAGTGAGTCCCTGGGACCAGGTGAGTGAGTCCCTGGGACCAGGTCTTACATATTCTGAGTGAGTCCCTGGGACCAGGTCTTACATATTCTGAGTGAGTCCCTGGGACCAGGTCTTACATATTCTGAGTGAGTCCCTGGGACCAGGTCTTACATATTCTGAGTGAGTCCCTGGGACCAGGTCTTACATATTCTGAGTGAGTCCCTGGGACCAGGTCTTACATATTCTGAGTGAGTCCCTGGGACCAGGTCTTACATATTCTGAGTGAGTCCCTGGGACCAGGTCTTACATATTCTGAGTGAGTCCCTGGGACCAGGTCTTACATATTCTGAGTGAGTCCCTGGGACCAGGTCTTACATATTCTGAGTGAGTCCCTGGGACCAGGTCTTACATATTCTGAGTGAGTCCCTGGGACCAGGTCTTACATATTCTGAGTGAGTCCCTGGGACCAGGTCTTACATATTCTGAGTGAGTCCCTGGGACCAGGTCTTACATATTCTGAGTGAGTCCCTGGGACCAGGTCTTACATATTCTGAGTGAGTGTCCCTGCGACCAGGTCTTACATATTCTGCGTGAGTCCCTGGGACCAGGTCTTACATATTCTGAGTGAGTCCCTGGGACCAGGTCTTACATATTCTGAGTGAGTCCCTGGGACCAGGTCTTACATATTCTGAGTGAGTCCCTGGGACCAGGTCTTACATATTCTGAGTGAGTCCCTGGGACCAGGTCTTACATATTCTGAGTGAGTCCCTGGGACCAGGTCTTACATATTCTGAGTGAGTCCCTGGGACCAGGTCTTACATATTCTGAGTGAGTCCCTGGGACCAGGTCTTACATATTCTGAGTGAGTCCCTGGGACCAGGTCTTACATATTCTGAGTGAGTCCCTGGGACCAGGTCTTACATATTCTGAGTGAGTCCCTGGGACCAGGTCTTACATATTCTGAGTGAGTCCCTGGGACCAGGTCTTACATATTCTGAGTGAGTCCCTGGGACCAGGTCTTACATATTCTGAGTGAGTCCCTGGGACCAGGTCTTACATATTCTGAGTGAGTCCCTGGGACCAGGTCTTACATATTCTGAGTGAGTCCCTGGGACCAGGTCTTACATATTCTGAGTGAGTCCCTGGGACCAGGTCTTACATATTCTGAGTGAGTCCCTGGGACCAGGTCTTACATATTCTGAGTGAGTCCCTGGGACCAGGTCTTACATATTCTGAGTGAGTCCCTGGGACCAGGTCTTACATATTCTGAGTGAGTCCCTGGGACCAGGTCTTACATATTCTGAGTGAGTCCCTGGGACCAGGTCTTACATATTCTGAGTGAGTCCCTGGGACCAGGTCTTACATATTCTGAGTGAGTCCCTGGGACCAGGTCTTACATATTCTGAGTGAGTCCCTGGGACCAGGTCTTACATATTCTGAGTGAGTCCCTGGGACCAGGTCTTACATATTCTGAGTGAGTCCCTGGGACCAGGTCTTACATATTCTGAGTCCCTGGGACCAGGTCTTACATATTCTGAGTGAGTCCCTGGGACCAGGTCTTACATATTCTGAGTGAGTCCCTGGGACCAGGTCTTACATATTCTGAGTGAGTCCCTGGGACCAGGTCTTACATATTCTGAGTGAGTCCCTGGGACCAGGTCTTACATATTCTGAGTGAGTCCCTGGGACCAGGTCTTACATATTCTGAGTGAGTCCCTGGGACCAGGTCTTACATATTCTGAGTGAGTCCCTGGGACCAGGTCTTACATATTCTGAGTGAGTCCCTGGGACCAGGTCTTACATATTCTGAGTGAGTCCCTGGGACCAGGTCTTACATATTCTGAGTGAGTCCCTGGGACCAGGTCTTACATATTCTGAGTGAGTCCCTGGGACCAGGTCTTACATATTCTGAGTGAGTCCCTGGGACCAGGTCTTACATATTCTGAGTGAGTCCCTGGGACCAGGTCTTACATATTCTGAGTGAGTCCCTGGGACCAGGTCTTACATATTCTGAGTGAGTCCCTGGGACCAGGTCTTACATATTCTGAGTGAGTCCCTGGGACCAGGTCTTACATATTCTGAGTGAGTCCCTGGGACCAGGTCTTACATATTCTGAGTGAGTCCCTGGGACCAGGTCTTACATATTCTGAGTGAGTGTCCCTGGGACCAGGTCTTACATATTCTGAGTGAGTCCCTGGGACCAGGTCTTACATATTCTGAGTGAGTCCCTGGGACCAGGTCTTACATATTCTGAGTGAGTCCCTGGGACCAGGTCTTACATATTCTGAGTGTCCCTGGGACCAGGTCTTACATATTCTGAGTGAGTCCCTGGGACCAGGTCTTACATATTCTGAGTGAGTCCCTGGGACCAGGTCTTACATATTCTGAGTGAGTCCCTGGGACCAGGTCTTACATATTCTGAGTGAGTCCCTGGGACCAGGTCTTACATATTCTGAGTGAATCCCTGGGACCAGGTCTTACATATTCTGAGTGAGTCCCTGGGACCAGGTCTTACATATTCTGAGTGAATCCCTGGGACCAGGTCTTACATATTCTGAGTGAGTCCCTGGGACCAGGTCTTACATATTCTGAGTGAGTCCCTGGGACCAGGTCTTACATATTCTGAGTGAGTCCCTGGGACCAGGTCTTACATATTCTGAGTGAGTCCCTGGGACCAGGTCTTACATATTCTGAGTGAGTCCCTGGGACCAGGTCTTACATATTCTGAGTGAGTCCCTGGGACCAGGTCTTACATATTCTGAGTGAGTCCCTGGGACCAGGTCTTACATATTCTGAGTGAGTCCCTGGGACCAGGTCTTACATATTCTGAGTGAGTCCCTGGGACCAGGTCTTACATATTCTGAGTGAGTCCCTGGGACCAGGTCTTACATATTCTGAGTGAGTCCCTGGGACAAGGTCTTACATATTCTGAGTTCCCTGGGACCAGGTCTTACATATTCTGAGTTCCCTGAGTCCCTGGGACCAGGTCTTACATATTCTGAGTGAGTCCCTGGGACCAGGTCTTACATATTCTGAGTGAGTCCCTGGGACCAGGTCTTACATATTCTGAGTGAGTCCCTGGGACCAGGTCTTACATATTCTGAGTCCCTGGGACCAGGTCTTACATATTCTGAGTGAGTCCCTGGGACCAGGTCTTACATATTCTGAGTGAGTCCCTGGGACCAGGTCTTACATATTCTGAGTGAGTCCCTGGGACCAGGTCTTACATATTCTGAGTGAGTCCCTGGGACCAGGTCTTACATATTCTGAGTGAGTCCCTGGGACCAGGTCTTACATATTCTGAGTGAGTCCCTGGGACCAGGTCTTACATATTCTGAGTGAGTCCCTGGGACCAGGTCTTACATATTCTGAGTGAGTCCCTGGGACCAGGTCTTACATATTCTGAGTGAGTCCCTGGGACCAGGTCTTACATATTCTGAGTCCCTGGGACCAGGTCTTACATATTCTGAGTGAATCCCTGGGACCAGGTCTTACATATTCTGAGTGAGTCCCTGGGACCAGGTCTTACATATTCTGAGTGACTCCCTGGGACCAGGTCTTACATATTCTGAGTTCCCTGGGACCAGGTCTTACATATTCTGAGTCCCTGGGACCAGGTCTTACATATTCTGAGTGAGTCCCTGGGACCAGGTCTTACATATTCTGAGTGAGTCCCTGGGACCAGGTCTTACATATTCTGAGTGAGTCCCTGGGACCAGGTCTTACATATTCTGAGTGAGTCCCTGGGACCAGGTCTTACATATTCTGAGTGAGTCCCTGGGACCAGGTCTTACATATTCTGAGTGAGTCCCTGGGACCAGGTCTTACATATTCTGAGTGAGTCCCTGGGACCAGGTCTTACATATTCTGAGTGAGTCCCTGGGACCAGGTCTTACATATTCTGAGTGAGTCCCTGGGACCAGGTCTTACATATTCTGAGTGAGTCCCTGGGACCAGGTCTTACATATTCTGAGTGAGTCCCTGGGACCAGGTCTTACATATTCTGAGTGAGTCCCTGGGACCAGGTCTTACATATTCTGAGTGAGTCCCTGGGACCAGGTCTTACATATTCTGAGTGAGTCCCTGGGACCAGGTCTTACATATTCTGAGTGAGTCCCTGGGACCAGGTCTTACATATTCTGAGTGAGTCCCTGGGACCAGGTCTTACATATTCTGAGTGAGTCCCTGGGACCAGGTCTTACATATTCTGAGTGAGTCCCTGGGACCAGGTCTTACATATTCTGAGTGAGTCCCTGGGACCAGGTCTTACATATTCTGAGTGAGTCCCTGGGACCAGGTCTTACATATTCTGAGTGAGTCCCTGGGACCAGGTCTTACATATTCTGAGTGAGTCCCTGGGACCAGGTCTTACATATTCTGAGTGAGTCCCTGGGACCAGGTCTTACATATTCTGAGTCCCTGGGACCAGGTCTTACATATTCTGAGTGAGTCCCTGGGACCAGGTCTTACATATTCTGAGTGTCCCTGGGACCAGGTCTTACATATTCTGAGTGAGTCCCTGGGACCAGGTCTTACATATTCTGAGTGAGTCCCTGGGACCAGGTCTTACATATTCTGAGTGAGTCCCTGGGACCAGGTCTTACATATTCTGAGTGAGTCCCTGGGACCAGGTCTTACATATTCTGAGTGAGTCCCTGGGACCAGGTCTTACATATTCTGAGTGAGTCCCTGGGACCAGGTCTTACATATTCTGAGTGAGTCCCTGGGACCAGGTCTTACATATTCTGAGTGAGTCCCTGGGACCAGGTCTTACATATTCTGAGTGAGTCCCTGGGACCAGGTCTTACATATTCTGAGTGAGTCCCTGGGACCAGGTCTTACATATTCTGAGTGAGTCCCTGGGACCAGGTCTTACATATTCTGAGTGAGTCCCTGGGACCAGGTCTTACATATTCTGAGTGAGTCCCTGGGACCAGGTCTTACATATTCTGAGTGAGTCCCTGGGACCAGGTCTTACATATTCTGAGTGAGTCCCTGGGACCAGGTCTTACATATTCTGAGTGAGTCCCTGGGACCAGGTCTTACATATTCTGAGTGAGTCCCTGGGACCAGGTCTTACATATTCTGAGTGAGTCCCTGGGACCAGGTCTTACATGATTCTGAGTGAGTCCCTGGGACCAGGTCTTACATATTCTGAGTGAGTCCCTGGGACCAGGTCTTACATATTCTGAGTGAGTCCCTGGGACCAGGTCTTACATATTCTGAGTGAGTCCCTGGGACCAGGTCTTACATATTCTGAGTGAGTCCCTGGGACCAGGACTTACATATTCTGAGTGAGTCCCTGGGACCAGGTCTTACATATTCTGAGTGAGTCCCTGGGACCAGGTCTTACATATTCTGAGTGTCCCTGGGACCAGGTCTTACATATTCTGAGTGAGTCCCTGGGACCAGGTCTTACATATTCTGAGTGAATCCCTGGGACCAGGTCTTACATATTCTGAGTGAGTCCCTGGGACCAGGTCTTACATATTCTGAGTGAGTCCCTGGGACCAGGTCTTACATATTCTGAGTGAATCCCTGGGACCAGGTCTTACATATTCTGAGTGAGTCCCTGGGACCAGGAGTCCCTGGGACCAGGTCTTACATATTCTGAGTGAATCCCTGAGGTCTTACATATTCTGTCCCTGGGACCAGGTCTTACATATTCTGAGTGAGTCCCTGGGACTAGGTCTTACATATTCTGAGTGAGTCCCTGGGACCAGGTCTTACATATTCTGAGTGAGTCCCTGGGACCAGGTCTTACATATTCTGAGTGAGTCCCTGGGACCAGGTCTTACATATTCTGAGTGAGTCCCTGGGACCAGGTCTTACATATTCTGAGTGAGTCCCTGGGACCAGGTCTTTCATATTCTGAGTGAGTCCCTGGGACCAGGTCTTACATATTCTGAGTGAGTCCCTGGGACCAGGTCTTACATATTCTGAGTTCCCTGGGACCAGGTGAGTCCCTGGGACCAGGTCTTACATATTCTGAGTGAGTCCCTGGGACCAGGTCTTACATATTCTGAGTGAGTCCCTGGGACCAGGTCTTACATATTCTGAGTGAGTCCCTGGGACCAGGTCTTACATATTCTGAGTGAGTCCCTGGGACCAGGTCTTACATATTCTGAGTGAGTCCCTGGGACCAGGTCTTACATATTCTGAGTGAGTCCCTGGGACCAGGTCTTACATATTCTGAGTGAGTCCCTGGGACCAGGTCTTACATATTCTGAGTGAGTCCCTGGGACCAGGTCTTACATATTCTGAGTGAGTCCCTGGGACCAGGTCTTACATATTCTGAGTGAGTCCCTGGGACCAGGTCTTACCTATTCTGAGTGAGTGAGTCCCTGGGACCAGGTCTTACATATTCTGAGTGAGTCCCTGGGACCAGGTCTTACATATTCTGAGTGAGTCCCTGGGACCAGGTCTTACATATTCTGAGTGAGTCCCTGGGACCAGGTCTTACATATTCTGAGTGAATCCCTGGGACCAGTCCCTTCTTACATATTCTGAGTGAGTCCCTGGGACCAGGTCTTACATATTCTGAGTGAGTCCCTGGGACCAGGTCTTACATATTCTGAGTGAGTCCCTGGGACCAGGTCTTACATATTCTGAGTGAATCCCTGGGACCAGGTCTTACATATTCTGAGTGAGTCCCTGGGACCAGGTCTTACATATTCTGAGTGAGTCCCTGGGACCAGGTCTTACATATTCTGAGTGAATCCCTGGGACCAGGTCTTACATATTCTGAGTGAGTCCCTGGGACCAGGTCTTACATATTCTGAGTGAATCCCTGGGACCAGGTCTTACATATTCTGAGTGAGTCCCTGGGACCAGGTCTTACATATTCTGAGTGAATCCCTGGGACCAGGTCTTACATATTCTGAGTGAGTCCCTGGGACCAGGTCTTACATATTCTGAGTGAGTCCCTGGGACCAGGTCTTACATATTCTGAGTGAGTCCCTGGGACCAGGTCTTACATATTCTGAGTGAGTCCCTGGGACCAGGTCTTACATATTCTGAGTGAGTCCCTGGGACCAGGTCTTACATATTCTGAGTGAGTCCCTGGGACCAGGTCTTACATATTCTGAGTGAATCCCTGGGACCAGGTCTTACATATTCTGAGTGAGTCCCTGGGACCAGGTCTTACATATTCTGAGTGAATCCCTGGGACCAGTCCCTGGGACCAGGTCTTACATATTCTGAGTGAATCCCTGGGACCAGTTCTTACATATTCTGAGTGAGTCCCTGGGACCAGGTCTTACATATTCTGAGTGAGTCCCTGGGACCAGGTCTTACATATTCTGAGTGAGTCCCTGGGACCAGGTCTTACATATTCTGAGTCCCTGAGGTCTTACATATTCTGAGTAAGTCCCTGGGACCAGGTCTTACATATTCTGAGTGAGTCCCTGGGACCAGGTCTTACATATTCTGAGTGAGTCCCTGGGACCAGGTCTTACATATTCTGAGTGAGTCCCTGGGACCAGGTCTTACATATTCTGAGTGAGTCCCTGGGACCAGGTCTTACATATTCTGAGTGAGTCCCTGGGACCAGGTCTTACATATTCTGAGTGAGTCCCTGGGACCAGGTCTTACATATTCTGAGTGAGTCCCTGGGACCAGGTCTTACATATTCTGAGTGAGTCCCTGGGACCAGGTCTTACATATTCTGAGTGAGTCCCTGGGACCAGGTCTTACATATTCTGAGTGAGTCCCTGGGACCAGGTCTTACATATTCTGAGTGAGTCCCTGGGACCAGGTCTTACATATTCTGAGTGAGTCCCTGGGACCAGGTCTTACATATTCTGAGTGAGTCCCTGGGACCAGGTCTTACATATTCTGAGTGAGTCCCTGGGACCAGGTCTTACATATTCTGAGTGAGTCCCTGGGACCAGGTCTTACATATTCTGAGTGGGACCAGTCCCTGGGACCAGGTCTTACATATTCTGAGTGAGTCCCTGGGACCAGGTCTTACATATTCTGAGTGAGTCCCTGGGACCAGGTCTTACATATTCTGAGTGAGTCCCTGGGACCAGGTCTTACATATTCTGAGTGAGTCCCTGGGACCAGGTCTTACATATTCTGAGTGAGTCCCTGGGACCAGGTCTTACATATTCTGAGTGAGTCCCTGGGACCAGGTCTTACATATTCTGAGTGAGTCCCTGGGACCAGGTCTTACATATTCTGAGTGAATCCCTGGGACCAGGTCTTACATATTCTGAGTGAGTCCCTGGGACCAGGTCTTACATATTCTGAGTGAATCCCTGGGACCAGGTCTTACATATTCTGAGTGAGTCCCTGGGACCAGGTCTTACATATTCTGAGTGAATCCCTGGGACCAGGTCTTACATATTCTGAGTGAGTACCTGGGACCAGGTCTTACATATTCTGAGTGAGTCCCTGGGACCAGGTCTTACATATTCTGAGTGAGTCCCTGGGACCAGGTCTTACATATTCTGAGTGAGTCCCTGGGACCAGGTCTTACATATTCTGAGTGAGTCCCTGGGACCAGGTCTTACATATTCTGAGTGAGTCCCTGGGACCAGGTCTTACATATTCTGAGTGAGTCCCTGGGACCAGGTCTTACATATTCTGAGTGAGTCCCTGGGACCAGGTCTTACATATTCTGAGTCCCTGGGACCAGGTCTTACATATTCTGAGTCCCTGGGACCAGGTCTTACATATTCTGAGTCCCTGGGACCAGGTCTTACATATTCTGAGTCCCTGGGACCAGGTCTTACATATTCTGAGTCCCTGGGACCAGGTCTTACATATTCTGAGTCCCTGGGACCAGGTCTTACATATTCTGAGTCCCTGGGACCAGGTCTTACATATTCTGAGTCCCTGGGACCAGGTCTTACATATTCTGAGTCCCTGGGACCAGGTCTTACATATTCTGAGTCCCTGGGACCAGGTCTTACATATTCTGAGTCCCTGGGACCAGGTCTTACATATTCTGAGTGAGTCCCTGGGACCAGGTCTTACATATTCTGAGTGAGTCCCTGGGACCAGGTCTTACATATTCTGAGTGAGTCCCTGGGACCAGGTCTTACATATTCTGAGTGAGTCCCTGGGACCAGGTCTTACATATTCTGAGTGAGTCCCTGGGACCAGGTCTTACATATTCTGAGTGAGTCCCTGGGACCAGGTCTTACATATTCTGAGTGAGTCCCTGGGACCAGGTCTTACATATTCTGAGTGAGTCCCTGGGACCAGGTCTTACATATTCTGAGTGAGTCCCTGGGACCAGGTCTTACATATTCTGAGTGAGTCCCTGGGACCAGGTCTTACATATTCTGAGTGAGTCCCTGGGACCAGGTCTTACATATTCTGAGTGAGTCCCTGGGACCAGGTCTTACATATTCTGAGTGAGTCCCTGGGACCAGGTCTTACATATTCTGAGTGAATCCCTGGGACCAGGTCTTACATATTCTGAGTGAGTCCCTGGGACCAGGTCTTACATATTCTGAGTGAGTCCCTGGGACCAGGTCTTACATATTCTGAGTGAGTCCCTGGGACCAGGTCTTACATATTCTGAGTGAATCCCTGGGACCAGGTCTTACATATTCTGAGTGAGTCCCTGGGACCAGGTCTTACATATTCTGAGTGAGTCCCTGGGACCAGGTCTTACATATTCTGAGTGAGTCCCTGGGACCAGGTCTTACATATTCTGAGTGAGTCCCTGGGACCAGGTCTTACATATTCTGAGTGAATCCCTGGGACCAGGTCTTACATATTCTGAGTGAGTCCCTGGGACCTGGTCTTACATATTCTGAGTGAGTCCCTGGGACCAGGTCTTACATATTCTGAGTGAGTCCCTGGGACCAGGTCTTACATATTCTGAGTGAGTCCCTGGAACCAGGTCTTACATATTCTGAGTGAGTCCCTGGGACCAGGTCTTACATATTCTGAGTGAGTCCCTGGGACCAGGTCTTACATATTCTGAGTGAGTCCCTGGGACCAGGTCTTACATATTCTGAGTGAGTCCCTGGGACCAGGTCTTACATATTCTGAGTGAGTCCCTGGGACCAGGTCTTACATATTCTGAGTGAGTCCCTGGGACCAGGTCTTACATATTCTGAGTGAGTCCCTGGGACCAGGTCTTACATATTGAACAATAAAAGCTATTTTTTTATTTAACCTTCTTTTCGTACTGTATTTTACTGCATGTGAGCTGTCAGTGTTGCAGGTGAGCTGTCAGTGTTGCATGTGAGCTGTCAGTGTTGCAGGTGATTTGGCAGTGTTTCAGGTGATCTGTCAGTGTTGCAGGTGAGCTGTCAGTGTTGCAGGTGATTTGGAAGTGTTGCAGGTGAGCTGTCAGTGTTGCAGGTGAGCTGTCAGTGTTGCAGGTGAGCTGTCAGTGTTGCAGGTGAGCTGTCAGTGTTGCAGGTGAGCTGTCAGTGTTGCAGGTGAGCTCTCAGTGTTGCAGGTGAGCTGTCAGTGTTGCAGGTGAGCTGTCAGTGTTGCAGGTGAGCTGTCAGTGTTGCAGATGAGCTGTCAGTGTTGCATGTGAGCTGTCAGTGTTGCATGTGAGTTGTCAGTGTTGCAGGTGAGCTGTCAGTGTTGCAGGTGAGCTGTCAGTGTTGCAGGTGAGCTGTCAGTGTTGCAGGTGAGCTGTCAGTGTTGCAGGTGAGCTGTCAGTGTTGCAGGTGAGCTGTCAGTGTTGCAGGTGAGCTGTCAGTGTTGCAGGTGAGCTGTCAGTGTTGCAGGTGAGCTGTCAGTGTTGCAGGTGAGCTGTCAGTGTTGCAGGTGAGCTGTCAGTGTTGCAGGTGAGCCGTCAGTGTTGCAGGTGAGCCGTCAGTGTTGCATGTGAGTTGTCAGTGTTGCATGTGAGCTGTCAGTGTTGCATGTGAGCTGTCAGTGTTGCATGTGAGCTGTCAGTGTTGCATGTGAGCTGTCAGTGGTGCATGTGAGCTGTCAGTGTTGCATGTGAGCTGTCAGTGTTGTATGTGAGCTGTCAGTGTTGCATGTGAGCTGTCAGTGTTGCAGGTGAGCTGTCAGTGTTGCAGGTGAGCTGTCAGTGTTGCAGGTGAGCTGTCAGTGTTACAGGTGAGCTGTCAGTGTTGCAGATGAGCTGTCAGTGTTGCAGATGAGCTGTCAGTGTTGCAGGTGAGCTGTCAGTGTTGCAAGTGATTTGGAAGTGTTGCAGGCGAGCTGTCAGTGTTGCGGGTGATTTGGCAGTGTTGCAGGTGATCTGTCAGTGCTACAGGTGAGCTGTCAGTGTTGCAGATGAGCTGTCAGTGTTGCAGGTGATCTGTCAGTGTTGCAGGTGAGCTGTCAGTGTTGCAGGTGATTTGGAAGTGTTGCAGGTGAGCTGTCAGTGTTGCAAGTGATATGTCAGTGTTGCAGGTGAGCTGTCAGTGTTGCAGGTGATTTGGCAGTGTTTCAGGTGATCTGTCAGTACTTCAGGTGAACTGTCAGTGTTGCAGGTGAGCTGTCAGGGTTGCAGGTGAGCTGTCAGGGTTGCAGGTGATCTGTCAGTGCTACAGGTGAGCTATCAGTGCTGCAGGTGAGCTGTCAGTCTTGCAGGTGAGCTGTCAGTCTTGCAAGTGAGCTGTCAGGGTTGCAAGCGATCTGTCAGTGTTGCAGGTGAGCTGTCAGGGTTGCAAGTGATATGTCAATGTTGCATGTGAGCTGTCAGGGTTGCAGGTAAGCTGTCAGTGTTGCAGGTGATCTGTCAGTGCTACAGGTGAGCTGTCAGTGTTGCAGGTGAGCTGTCAGTGTTGCAGGTGAGCTGTCAGTGTTGCAGGTGAGCTGTCAGTACTACAGGTGAGCTGTCAGTGTTGCATGTGAGCTGTCAGTGTTGCATGTGAGCTGTCAGTGTTGCAGGTGAGCTGTCAGTGTTGCAGGTGAGCTGTCAGTGTTGCAGGTGAGCTGTCAGTGTTGCAGGTGAGCTGTCAGTGTTGCAGGTGAGTTGTCAGTGTTGCAGGTGAGTTGTCAGTGTTGCATGTGAGCTGTCAGTGTTGCATGTGAGCTGTCAGTGTTGCATGTGAGCTGTCAGTGTTGCATGTGAGCTGTCAGTGTTGCATGTGAGCTGTCAGTGTTGCATGTGAGCTGTCAGTGTTGCAGGTGAGCTGTCAGTGTTGCAGGTGAGCTGTCAGTGTTGCAGGTGAGCTGTCAGTGTTGCAGGTGAGCTGTCAGTGTTGCAGGTGAGCTGTCAGTGTTACAGGTGAGCTGTCAGTGTTGCAGGTGAGCTGTCAGTGTTGCAGGTGAGCTGTCAGTGTTGCAGGTGAGCTGTCAGTGTTGCAGATGAGCTGTCAGTGTTGCAGATGAGCTGTCAGTGTTGCAGGTGAGCTGTCAGTGTTGCAAGTGATTTGGAAGTGTTGCAGGCGAGGTGTCAGTGTTGCAGGTGATTTGGCAGTGTTGCAGGTGATCTGTCAGTGCTACAGGTGAGCTGTCAGTGTTGCAGATGAGCTGTCAGTGTTGCAGGTGAGCTGTCAGTGTTGCAGGTGAGCTGTCAGTGTTGCAGGTGATTTGGAAGTGTTGCAGTTGAGCTGTCAGTGTTGCAAGTGATATGTCAGTGTTGCAGGTGAGCTGTCAGTGTTGCAGGTGATTTGGCAGTGTTTCAGGTGATCTGTCAGTACTTCAGGTGAACTGTCAGTGTTGCAGGTGAGCTGTCAGGGTTGCAGGTGAGCTGTCAGTGTTGCAGGTGATCTGTCAGTGCTACAGGTGAGCTATCAGTGCTGCAGGTGAGCTGTCAGTCTTGCAGGTGAGCTGTCAGTCTTGCAAGTGAGCTGTCAGGGTTGCAAGCGATCTGTCAGTGTTGCAGGTGAGCTGTCAGGGTTGCAAGTGATATGTCAATGTTTTAGGTGAGCTGTCAGGGTTGCAGGTGAGCTGTCAGTGTTGCAGGTGATCTGTCAGTGCTACAGGTGAGCTGTCAGTGTTGCAGGTGAGCTGTCAGTGTTGCAGGTGAGCTGTCAGTGTTGCAGGTGAGCTGTCAGTACTACAGGTGAGCTGTCAGTGTTGCAGGTGAGCTGTCAGGGTTGCAGGTGAGCTGTCAGTGTTGCAGGTGAGCTGTCAGTGCTACAGCTGAGCTGTCAGTGCTACAGGTGAGCTGTCAGTGTTGCAGGTGAGCTGTTAGTAATGTCAGTTGTGACAATATTCAAATAACTTACATACTCATGATCATTTAGAGTCTTGTTCAGTATTGCTGACCACGGTGAAGGAAGCTGAGATGCGGGAACTGGAAGAGACACACAGCTGGTATGCTGCCTGCACAAGAGCCGGTATACTATTAAAACTACAGTGAACGACACATAGTACTTTGTATAGAGTCTTTGAAGCAAAAGAGATACCTAGTAACATATACATGGAAGATAGTTGAGGACTTAGTACGAAAATCTGCATACTGCCTCAGCGTACTGGAGTGGGAGAGACTGGAGGAGGTGTAAAATATACGAAGTGAAAAGCAAGGCAACATGGACACAATAGCATATTGTATCAACATTATTGGTCCAAGACCAATAATGTTGATGCAGCTATCAGGACTATTGCCGGAGCTTATGTACAAGGTTTCAAGCGGAAACTCGACTGCCTCCGCCGAGCAACAGATCAATTAGGCTGTGATGGCTATGACTGAATAGCTGGCCGCTAACAGCACCAGCCTTTTTTTAATAGGTATTTACTAGTAAAATCTGACCCCAGGCGTTGCTGCCAAGGTAAAAACTCTTGAAACCAGTCACATGTATATCGCAGGTATATCCTAGTCCCTCGGTCCTAGTGACTGACCGACCCCTGACTACCGCGGAGGGTACCTCTGATGCCGACCCAGTGGAGGACTGAGTGTGTTGTGATGCAGTGAAGGACGTAAATAAGAAGCTTGAAGGATAACTATCCCAGTTGTGGCTTCCAGTCATAATATACTTCATAACTGCGGCTTCGTCACCTTCATGGATGTTGCACAAGTGCAGTAATGTATAAATTGTTTTAGTGACTCTGCCTCTCTTACGTCAACCATTTACAGTCAAGATGCCACCATCGTCCGGGAACTGAGGTGCCACATGACAACGTAAAGTTATGGTGTTCCTCACTGCTAGGTTGGTACTATGTTACAGCCTTCAAGTACCCTGGATTTTGTACGTTGTAATGGTGTCTCTTGATATCGTCTTCCAAAACCATTAGGTTATATTTCTATAAGTTCTTCTAATAGTTTACCCCTCGAAGCTTTGGGTCTAGTCTGGTTGCAAATCTTTGTACCTTTTTTAAGCTTTGAATATGATCGGGGGACAGGGGAGGGGGTTGTTCCAAGCTGATCCTGCATTATTTTGAGATGTTAAGATTCCTCAAAGCTGGTGTCAGATTTACTCACATAGGCTGTGTTGCGAATAAGAAATTTTTTAAAGAACTTCAGAATGTGGCCTGTTACCATTTATTTCTTATGCAACAAGATTTTTGGATCCGAGTTTTTTAAAGTTTTAGAGTCTAGGGGAAATAATTTCAACTGGGAAACTCCATAGAATAATATTCAAATTTATTAAAGTATTTAAATACAATACTTTATCTTCTCTTTGTAGTTAATGTAACTTAATACTTTGTACAATAAATTTACCATATACATTTAGTTCAAAATCATGGAAATGTCACATTAATAAGGAAGTTTAATTATTCTTCCTGTAATTCAGTCTTCAATAACATTTACGTCTTTGTCTTAACAAGACTGTAAACTCAAAATACAAAAGGTACAAGATTTAACAAGACCTTTGAATCTGGCCGTAAAGTATCTCTATGGATTACTGAACTGACCAAGAATATATCAAAAGAGTCTTTCAAAGTAATGAGGAACAAAGTGAGTCAGCTCTAGAGTCCAATTCTCAAAACCATTCAAACTGTACACCGTAAGAGCCAATATACAATCAGTTGTCAGGGCTAGAGCAGGGAGCAGACTGACTACTTGCCAGTCTGTTGACGCGTCATCAGGTTGGATCAGCTGACCCAACGTCAGTCAGCCGGACATAAACAATTGAACAATTCACCGGATGCTTCCGAGACTTAAACTCTACTCTATATACACAAGAAATCCTACCTAACAATAATAGTAAAATAATAGTGATAATAACAAAATAGTGGTAATAACAAAATAGTGATAATAATGATAATGATAATAACATGGTATTTTTCATATATTAACAGATAATAATATAACTCCGAAAGTCTCTATTTTAGCTATAAACAAGGACTTTCACGCTATAATATTAAGTGATGAACATATTCTCTTACAATAGTTAAATAACACAGGATGACCAATTTCGAAGATATAACACCCCCCCCCCCGTACGACAATAGGTCGCAGTAGGGAGTTTGCAAGCGTCCTTGGTAATATCTCCTTTATAATAAGCGTCCTCTTGGTAAATAAGGCATGTAGTATGACGGAAGAATGGAGAAGAAATCACTCGATCAGCATGGTTATTTGCCAGAGGATGAGCTTTTGGAACAAAGGCCGGAAGAACTATCTGGAGTGGCTTCCATCATAATTCGAGAATAGGAGTCTCGGACATGACTGGCAGGGTCATCCATGTGGACTTAATACTTCGTCCCATCAACGAAATGGCTTTCATAGTCATACTGTCAATATAAAAGAAAATCATTAACAAAAATATATAATATATATAAATTAGGCTCTAAGAGTACTCATTTCTTGACTTTACATTTTAAGGTATACATTTTTTTTTCAGGGGCGAGAAAGGGCATCAGCAATTATGTTAAGGGATCCACTTAAGTGTTGAATACTAATCAGATAAGGTTGGATCCTCAGAGCCCACCTGAGGATTCGGGTGTTCTTTGATTTCATAGAATTAATATAAATTAAAGGGTTGTGATCAGAAAATACCATAATTTTATGGGGGGAGGTTCCCAGATAAATGTCAAAATGTTCCAAAGATATTACTAGGGCAAGAGCTTCTTTCTCTACAGTGGCGTAATTCTTTTGGTGACGTTTCAACTTTGAAGAAAAATAAGATATAGGATGCAAAATATCAGTAGAGGGGGATTTCTGAAGTAACACCGCCCCCACAGCATAACCACTGGCATCGATGTGTAAATAGAAGGGTTGATTAAAGTCAGGACTTTTCAATACAGGTGATGAAGAAAGCAACCGCTTCAACCGATTAAAGGCTATCTCACAATCTTTCGTCCAGCAAAACTTCATCTTACTACTGGTTAACTCAGTAAGAGGAGATGCAACCTGAGAAAAATTAGGACAGAAATGATAATAACCAGTCATTCCAAGGAACCTCTGTATAGACTTTCTATCTTGAGGGATAGGAAACTCGGCAATGGCCCTAACTTTTACATCAACAGGACGTACCTCACCCTGACCTATACAAAAACCGAGGTATTTAATCTTGGCTTGTCCAAACTGACACTTGGCTAAATTTATGGTGAAGTTGTACTTTTCTAACTTCTTAAATAAGGTTTCCAGGTGAATTAAATGTTGCTCCCACTCATTGCTATATATAACAAGATCATCTAGATATGCATCCACTCCTTCTAAATCATTGGTCAGCAGGTTCATCAGGTGCTGAAAGGTAGAGGCCGCGTTACACAACCCGAAGGGCATAACACAATAATTGAATAATCCTCCTTGTATAGTAAATGCGGATATTTCTTGGGCTTGCTGGGTAAGCGGCACTTGGTAATAGCCCCTTAATAAATCCAGGCGGGTGACATAGGCGGCTCCTGATGCTCTGTCTATTAGATCATCAATACGGGGTAGTGGGAAACCATCTGGTACCGTGAGAGCAATAACCTTACGATAATCAGTGCACATTCTAGAAGTTCCATCAGGCTTGGGAACTAATATACAGGGCGAGGCCCACGGACTTTTACTCCGTTCTATGAGTCCATGGGACAACAAAAATTCTACTTCTTTGTTTAATGTTTCTTGTTTGAGTGGACTTGCCCTATAAGGTGACTGTTTGCAAGGCTTTGCTCCTTGTACATCTATGTCGTGAATTCCCAATGTACAACACCTAGGGACGTCATCGAATAAAACCTCATAACATAACATCGTCTTTGATATCTTTGGCTTTCTTCAAATCAAGGTCCATAAGAAAGGTATCAAGAGATTGCAATGTCTCTGAATTTTTTAAACGTACTTCTATCGCTTTAGAGATGCTGGGCAGACTTCCATTTTCAGTTTCAGCTAAAGGAAGAACTGTCGAAACTGGTACAATACTAGGGTGGTAAGCCTTAAGTTGGTTTATGTGATAAGTACGTTTTGCTTTTCTCTTTCCTGGAGTTTGTAGTACATAATTTACCTCATTGAGCCGCTCAATCACTTCCAAAGGACCTTCATATCTAGGTTGCAGAGTGTGTCCAGGTAAGAATTTCTGTGCCATCACACTGTCACCTGGTTTGAAGAAACGAGAGCGTGTGTGTTTGTCATAACAATGCTTCATCTTGGATTGGGCCTTAGCTAAGTTTTTTGAGGCTAATTCCCTCAGTTGTGACAAACGCTTTTGCATTAGAGTTGGAGTAGTTTTAAGCGAGGGTTCGGATTTTCCAGTCCATGAATCTTTTAGTACGGCGAGGGGGCCGTGTACTTGGTGTCCGTAAATTAATTCAAATGGACTGAACCCAAGTGCTTTCTTGTTTGCTTTCCCTTAAGGCGAACAAGAGGAATGGTATTCCTTCATCCCAATCTCTGGAAAACTGCTCACAGTACGCTCTCATCATTGATTTTAATGTTTGATGAAATCGTTTGAGGGCTCCTTGCGACTGAGGGTGATAAGCAACAGAAAATACGGACTTAATTCCGAGGCAAGATAAGGCATCACGAAACATCTTAGAGGTAAAATTTGAACCTTGATCGGATTGAATTATTCGGGGAATCCCCACCTGTGAGAAAAATTTTTGCAAAGCTCGAACAATGATGCGAGAATTAATTTTTCTCAAAGGGATAGCCTCTGGATATCGAGTAACGACATCCATAATTGTAAACAGATATTGATTCCCTTGTTTAGTCTTGGGTAACGGACCAACATAATCTATTATCAGGCGTGAGAAGGGCTCACCACTGACGGGAATCGGAATGAGGGGAGCTGGTGGAGGTGTGTGCGAAGGTTTGCCGGTCACTTGGCAGACTTGACAACCTTTTAGATAGCTTTCCACAGTCTCCTTCATTCTGGGCCAATGAAAATGCTTGGCTGTTTTGCCCAGCTATCTCTCGTAATTTCTCTAGGGATGGATCAAGGAAATGATCCCTTATTAAATCTTCTTTCGATAGCATTTTAATATCAAAATCTTGAAAAGGGCCGATCATAGAATATTTCAGATTTGAAGATCCAGGTTGTAAGGATCGGCTGAACAATAAATCGAGACCTAAATCTTCGCCTTCACTTAGGACTTCAGTTGATAAAAGATTTTGAGGCGCTCTAGACATTGCTCTAGTTATAACATTGAGAGGAAATAAGGTAGGAGCCTCTTTTCGAGCTTCTATGGCTTAGTTAATGTCAGTAGAATTATCAATAACTAGAGGCTCTCGGCTTATACCCGGATAGTCTAGATCATTGCCTATGAGTAAGTCAACGCCCTGAATAGGAAAAGTTTCACTGGATATACCTACCTACACAAAGCCAGTATAGGTTGGTGTTTGGATGTATATCCTGTGAAGAGGCACTCTTATAATGGCGCCTCCATAGGCTTCTAATAAGACATCTAGCTTTGTGCGAGTCATATCACTTACGGGAAGTATGTCCTGCTTCAACAATGTTAAATAACTTCCAGTATCACGGAAGGAATTAATTTCAACTAATTGAGTCTCGTCTATTCCAACTTTCGCTTTAGCAAAGTAGGGACTCATAGCTGAGTGAATATCTTTTTCTGAAACAACTCTAGTATTGAGTCATCTAGAATGATTACTGATTCGTTCTTGTGAACCTTGTTTGGTACTAGGGTTCAGTTTCTTTTGAGTTGTCGATGAAGATATTACCTGAGTTGGGAAACTCAGTCGCTCGTCCCTGGTATCCCTCTCTAGCCAATAACAGTGTTTCCTTAAATGTCCTTTCTTATTACAATAAGTGCAGTTCAACTCACTGTTATGCCTTAGTGGTTTTGAACTTTTCCTAGAATTAGATCTAAAT
Source organism: Cherax quadricarinatus (assembly GCF_038502225.1). NCBI lineage: Eukaryota > Metazoa > Arthropoda > Malacostraca > Decapoda > Parastacidae > Cherax > Cherax quadricarinatus. Next base: position 22,700,140 of record NC_091319.1, on the reverse strand, counting down.
TTATTATTGATAGGTGTGGAGGCATCATAGGAGGTCGGGTAAGGATTCTGTATGCGACGCATCTCTGTAAGATTGGATCGTCTTTTCTTAGGGGCATATTTAGTCACTGTTTCCTTACTTTTTGTTTCGCCAATCAATTGTTGAGATATTTCATAATTATCGGCGAGTGAGGCTGTTTCTAGTATATTTACTATGGGGCAACTAATCAAATACCTATGCAAGTCTTCTGGTAAATTATTATAGAAATCCTCATGCAGGATCAATTGGGAAAGACTTTCCATAGATTTACAGTTAGAAGCTCTACACCATCTCTCAAAAGCGATTTTCTTTTCACGAGCAAAATCCACATACGACTGAGTTGGCTGACATTTTAATGCTCTAAAGGTTTTTTGATAACTTACTGGGAGGAGATCATAAGCCTCTAGGATAGCCTTCTTAACGGAATCATAATCCACATATTTCTCAAAAGGTAACGTAGCCGTACAACTTTGAGCTTTACCAGACAACGAAGTATGTAATAAGGTTGCCCAGTGTTGTCGGGGCCAGCTCATAGCACATGCTTGATTCTCAAAGACTTCAAAATAAGTATCTAAATCTCCGTCATTAAACCTTGGAACCATAGATGCAGCTTTTTGTATATTGAAAGAATCATTTGAGGATTCAGTACATCTTTTACTCACATTTCCTTGTTGTTGTTGTCTTATATAGCGGAGTGTTTCCCTTTGAAAGTCTTCTTCATTTAATTTACGCTGAGCCTCAATTTGAGCAGTCTGTAAAATAAATAGTCTCTCTAATTTCTCAAACTGACTTTGAGAAATATGCCCCGATGGTATCGAAAATGAGGGAATTGAACTGGCAGTATGTGGATATTCCTTTGGACGTGCACCTTGGTGAGGGACAGGCTGACCATTAATAGGAATTCCTTCAGTAACGGGCGAATGCCGAACAGCGCCTGCACCCTGCAATACTTCATACCTCGACTGGTAGCTTACTTGAGAAACTAAACTTTCAGAGTCAGAATCTCCTGCTACATGATGGTTAGAGGCCCCTGGAAACAATTTGTTTCTTATCATTGCCCTTACGGTATTGGCTGTGTAATATCTATCGTATGGTACTCCCAATTTACGGGCTATCTACCAGCACGTTTGAAGTTTCAAGGAGTCCAGCTTTGACAATGTTAAATCTTCAAATAACTCTTTAATGTGATCTTCCATGATCAATATTTTGAAATTAACTACAGATAAATTCCCAGCATATAACTTTAATATTGTTCTTTTGATCAATGTCTTAGAACAACAGAGATCCCGGGCAGGCCCCCATTTGTTGCGAATAAGAAATTTTTTAAAGAACTTCAGAATGTAGCCTGTTACCATTTATTTCTTATGCAACAAGATTTTTGGATCCGAGTTATTTAAAGTTTTAGAGTCTAGGGGAAATAATTTCAACTGGGAGACTCCATAGAATAATATTCAAATTTATTAAAGTATTTAAATACAATACTTTATCTTCTCTTTGTAGTTAATGTATTATTATTATAATCAAAAAAAGAAGCGCTAAGCCACAAGGGCTATACAGCAGTAGTTAATGTAACTTAATACTTTGTACAATAAATTTACCATATACATTTAGTTCAAAATCATGGAAATGTCACATTAATAAGGAAGTTTAATTATTCTTCCTGTAATTCAGTCTTCAATAACATTTACGTCTTTGTCTTAACAAGACTGTAAACTCAAAATACAAAAGGTACAAGATTTAACAAGACCTTTGAATCTGGCCGTAAAGTATCTCTATGGATTACTGAACTGACCAAGAATATATCAAAAGAGTCTTTCAAAGTAATGAGGAACAAAGTGAGTCAGCTCTAGAGTCCAATTCTCAAAACCATTCAAACTGTACACCGTAAGAGCCAATATATGATCAGTTGTCAGGGCTAGAGCTGGGAGCAGACTGACTACTTGCCAGTCTGTTGACGCCTCGTCAGGTTGGATCACCTGACCCAACGTCAGTCAGCCGGACATAAACAGTTGAACAATTCACCGGATGGTTCCGAGACTTAAAATCTACTCTATATACACAAGAAATCCTACCTAACAATAATAGTAAAATAATAGTGATAACAAAATAGTGATAATATAATGGTATTTTTCATATATTAACAGATAATAATATAATGCCGAAAGTCTCTATTTTAGCTATAAACGAGGACTTTCGCGCTATAATATTAAGTGATGAACATATTCTCTTACAATAGTTAAATAACACAGGATGACCAATTTCGAAGATATAACAGGCTGTAAAAAATCATGGAGCCTATATGTTATCCCGGCAAAATATTCTTCACTGGGATGTTTATTTCTAGATCCCTTACGTTTCCTCCATACTTGCAGTTTCTCTTTGCCCGGTCTGTACTCCCTCTCCGGTGTTTCCTCTCATTTCCTGAATATCATGACTTTGTACTTGTTCCGAGTGAACTCCAACAGCCACTTTGTTATATCATCGCTCACACCTGTCTCACCACTGCTTACACCTGTATCACCACCACTCACACCTGTCTCACCACTCACACATGTCTCACCACCACTCAGACATATCTCACCACCACACACCTGTCTCACCACCACTCACACCTGTCTCACCACCACTCACACCTGTCTCACCACCACTCACACCTGTCTCACCACTCACACATGTCTCACCACCACTCAGACATATCTCACCACCACACACCTGTCTCACCACCACTCACACCTGTCTCACCACCACTCACACCTGTCTCACCACCACTCACACCTGTCTCACCACCACTCACACCTGTCTCACCACCACTCAAACCCTTCAAGTTGTATCTTTATTAACAATGAAGGTAAAATGAATGCTAATGTATTTTTACATTGCTGAAGTATATTAATTAAAACATTCTTAAAATATAATGAAAGATTCTCATATATATATATATATATATATATATATATATATATATATATATATATATATATATATATATATATATATATATTCACTATCCACCTAAAATTGTGCAAATTTAAGCAGGAAATAAATTTCCTGGCAGTGTTTGGCAACACTTCTTGACGAAGCAGGTAAGACTTATTTATTAAACCCAAAATTCGTTGTTATATCTGAGATCAACAACACCAGAGTCCCGAGTCTGTGATCAACACCACCAGAGTCCCGAGTCTGAGATCAACAACACCAGAGTCCCGAGTCTGTGATCAACACCACCAGAGTCCCGAGTCTGAGATCAACAACACCAGAGTCCCGAGTCTGTGATCAACACCACCAGAGTCCCGAGTCTGAGATCAACAACACCAGAGTCCCGAGTCTGTGATCAACACCACCAGAGTCCCGAGTCTGAGATCAACAACACCAGAGTCCCGAGTCTGTGATCAACACCACCAGAGTCCCGAGTCTGTGATCAACAACACCAGAGTCCCGAGTCTGAGATCAACAACACCAGAGTCCCGAGTCTGAGATCAACAACACCAGAGTCCCGAGTCTGTGATCAACACCACCAGAGTCCCGAGTCTGTGATCAACAACACCAGAGTCCCGAGTCTGAGATCAACACCACCAGAGTCCCGAGTCTGAGATCAACAACACCAGAGTCCCGAGTCTGAGATCAACAACACCAGAGTCCCGAGTCTGTGATCAACAACACCAGAGTCCCGAGTCTGAGATCAACACCACCAGAGTCCCGAGTCTGTGATCAACACCACCAGAGTCCCGAGTCAGATCAACAACACCAGAGTCCCGAGTCTGTGATCAACACCACCAGAGTCCCGAGTCTGTGATCAACACCACCAGAGTCCCGAGTCTGTGATCAACAACACCAGAGTCCCGAGTCTGTGATCAACAACACCAGAGTCCCGAGTCTGTGATCAACAACACCAGAGTCCCGAGTCTGTGATCAACAACACCGGAATCCCGAGTCTGAGATGAACAACACCAGAGTCCCGAGTCTGTGATCAACAACACCAGAGTCCCGAGTCTGAGATCAACAACACCGGAGTCAACGCAAATCAACACTAAACTTGATAATTCTGGAGAGTCGGCGAATTGTGGGTCCCCTACTGTGTGGTGCCTTGATGCTGTTATGGAGGCTCTTGATCCTGGGAACTGGACTTTTCCTCCCCTTCCTTGGATCGAATCTTGACGCCTCCCATTCCCCAAGTTGCTATATAGCCCCAGTGGGTTTCGCGTCCCCCTCCCCTCCCGAATAAAATAAAAATAAATGCGCGTGGTGGTGGTGTGTGGCAACATGGCAGTGTTGCCAACACTGAGTGACCTTCACTATGGCTTTTCACCTGTTATCGCACTTTCTACTCTTCCGAGGCGCCGGAGGTACACTCCCCTTCCTCGGAACAACCTCCATTACCTCCTGTTCTCCTAGGCACCGTCTGAACCTTACAAGTTTAGCGCCTCTCGAAATTAATCATTTTGAACACTGACTCCAGGTGTTTGTTTCTTAATGTTATCTTGGTTGTAGTTATTTTGGTTATATTGGTTATGTTATCTTAGTTGTGTTGGTTATGTTATGTTCTCTTGGTTATGTTATTTTATTTTGGTTATGTTAGTTATGTTCTCTTGGTTATTTTATTTTATTTTGGTTATATTATGTTAGTTATGTTCTCTTGGTTATGTTATTTTATTTTGGTTATATTATGTTAGTTATGTTCTCTTGGTTATGTTATTTTATTTTGGTTATATTATGTTAGTTATGTTCTCTTGGTTATGTTATGTTATTTTGGTTATATTATGTTAGTTATGTTCTCTTAGTTATGTTATGTTATCTTGGTTATGTTATGTTATTTTGGTTATATTATGTTAGTTATGTTCTCTTGGTTATGTTATGTTATCTTGGTTATATTATGTTAGTTATGTTCTCTTGGTTATGTTATGTTATCTTGGTTATGTTATGTTAGTTATGTTCTCTTGGTTATGTTATGTTATCTTGGTTATAGTATGTTAGTTATGTTCTCTTGGTTATGTTATGTTATCTTGGTTATGTTATGTTAGTTATGTTCTCTTGGTTATGTTATGTTATCTTGAAAATGGGAATCAGGAGAGAGAGAAGGGGGAGGGGGTGATGGTTATGGTGAAGAGGGGGGAGAGTGAGGGTGATTGTGGGGGTGAGTGGAGATATAGAGGGAAGTGAGAAGTATCATGGGGAGGAGAACAGTATCATGGGGAGGAGAACAGTGACGTATCATGGGGAGGAGAACAATGAAGTATCATGGGGAGAACAATGAAGTATCATGGGGAGGAGAACAGTGAAGTATCATGGGGAGGAGAACAGTGTCATGGGGAGGAGAACAGTATCATGGGGAGGAGAACAGTGAAGTATCATGGGGAGGAGAACAGTGAAGTATCATGGGGAGGAGAACAGTGTCATGGGGAGGAGAACAGTATCATGGGGAGGAGAACAATGAAGTATCATGGGGAGAACAATGAAGTATCATGGGGAGGAGAACAGTGAAGTATCATGGGGAGGAGAACAGTATCATGGGGAGGAGAACAGTATCATGGGGAGGAGAACAGTATCATGGGGAGGAGAACAGTGAAGTATCATGGGGAGGAGAACAGTGAAGTATCATGGGGAGGAGAACAGTATCATGGGGAGGAGAACAGTGACGTATCATGGGGAGGAGAACAATGAAGTATCATGGGGAGAACAATGAAGTATCATGGGGAGGAGAACAGTGAAGTATCATGGGGAGGAGAACAATGAAGTATCATGGGGAGAACAGTGAAGTATCATGGGGAGGAGAACAGTGAAGTATCATGGGGAGGAGAACAGTGTCATGGGGAGGAGAACAGTATCATGGGGAGGAGAACAGTGAAGTATCATGGGGAGGAGAACAGTGAAGTATCATGGGGAGGAGAACAATGAAGTATCATGGGGAGGAGAACAGTGAAGTATCATGGGGAGGAGAACAATGAAGTATCATGGGGAGAACAGTGAAGTATCATGGGGAGGAGAACAGTGAAGTATCATGGGGAGGAGAACAGTGTCATGGGGAGGAGAACAGTATCATGGGGAGGAGAACAGTATCATGGGGAGGAGAACAGTGAAGTATCATGGGGAGGAGAACAGTGAAGTATCATGGGGAGGAGAACAGTGTCATGGGGAGGAGAACAGTGTCATGGGGAGGAGAACAGTATCATGGGGAGGAGAACAGTGAAGTATCATGGGGAGGAGAACAGTGAAGTATCATGGGGAGGAGAACAGTGAAGTATCATGGGGAGGAGAACAGTGTCATGGGGAGGAGAACAGTGTCATGGGGAGGAGAACAGTATCATGGGGAGGAGAACAGTGAAGTATCATGGGGAGGAGAACAGTGAAGTATCATGGGGAGGAGAACAGTATCATGGGGAGGAGAACAGTGAAGTATCATGGGGAGGAGAACAATGAAGTATCATGGGGAGGAGAACAATGAAGTATCATGGGGAGGAGAACAATGAAGTATCATGGGGAGGAGAACAATGAAGTATTATGGGGAGGAGAACAAGGAAGTATCATGGGGAGGAGAACAGTATCATGGGGAGGAAAGCAGTATCATGGGGAGGAGAACAGTATCATGGGGAGGAAAGCAGTATCATGGGGAGGAGAACAGTATCATGGGGAGGAAAGCAGTATCATGGGGAGGAGAACAGTATCATGGGGAGGAAAGCAGTATCATGGGGAGGAGAACAGTATCATGGGGAGGAAAGCAGTATCATGGGGAGGAGAACAGTATCATGGGGAGGAGAGCAGTATCATGGGGAGGAGAACAGTATCATGGGGAGGAGAGCAGTATCATGGCGAGAACAGTATCATGGGGATGAAAGCAGTATCATGGGGAGGAGAACAGTATCATGGGGAGGAGAACAGTATCTTGGGGAGGGGAACAGTATCATGGGGAGTGTAGTATCATGGGGAAGAAAGCAGTATCATGGGGAGAACAGTATCATGGGGAGGAGAACAGTATCATGGTGAGAACAGTATCATGGGGAGGAAAGTATAATGGGGAGGAAAGCAGTATCATGGGGAGGAGAGCAGTATCATGGGGAGGAAAGCAGTATCATGGGGAGGAAAGTATCATGGGGAAGAAAGCAGTATCATGGGGAGGAAAGCAGTATCATGGGGAGGAGAGCAGTATCATGGGGAGGAAAGCAGTATCATGGGGAGGAAAGCAGTATCATGGGGAAGAAAGCAGTATCATGGGGAGGAAAGCAGTATCATGGGGAGAACAGTATTATGGGGAGGAGAGCAGTGTCATGGGGAGGAGAACAGTATCATGGGGAGGAGAGCAGTATCATGGGGAGGAGAGCAGTATCATGGGGAGGAAAGCAGTATCATGGGGAGGAAAGCAGTATCATGGGGAAGAAAGCAGTATCATGGGGAGGAGAACAGTATCATGGGGAGAACAGTATTACGGGGAGGAGAACAGTATCATGGGGAGGAGAACAGTATCATGGGGAGGAGAACAGTATCATGGGGAGGAGAGCAGTATCGTGGGGAGGAGAGCAGTATCATGGGGAGAACAGTATCATGGGGATGAAAGCAGTATCATGGGGAGGAGAACAGTATCATGGGGAGGAGAGCAGTATCATGGGGAGGAGAACAGTATCATGGGGAGGAGAACAGTATCATGGGGAGGAGAATAGTATCATGGGGAGGAGAGCAGTATCATGGGGAGGAGAGCAGTATCATGGGGAGGAGAACAGTATCATGGGGAGGAGAGCAGTATCATGGGGAGAACAGTATCATGGGGAGGAGAGCAGTATCATGGGGAGGGGAGTTTGAGGTAATCAGTCCCTCAACCTGGAGTCGATGTGATCCACCCGTACCGGGGCTCGAACCCTGGTCCCTCAATGTGTCAGCTGCGGCCGCTGCCAGTTGAGTCACCAGGTGAGGGCAGCGAGAACTATGAGGAGACACATGTGATCACATGTGAAGAAATTCAACATCTGGCTCAGCATTTCCCCTGAGATGCTGTACGATACTTTCCACCAGATTCTGTCACTAGACACCCACTCCAGTGCCAGGCGTATGGGGATTTTTTTTAATGTGGTTTTTATGCTATTTTTTTATGAACAACAGAAGTGTTTAACTGACAGATATCAGCACAGCTGACTAACAGACGTCAGCACAGCTTACTGACAGACGCCAACACAGCTGACAGACGTCAACACAGCTGGCAGACGTCAACACATCTGGCAGACGTCAACACAGCTGGCAGACGTCAACACAGCTGACTGACAGACGTCAGCACAGCTTACTGACAGACGTCAACACAGCTGACAGACGTCAACACAGCTGACAGACTTGCACTTTGTTAAGGAGAGAGCTTCATATAAGTGACCTTGGAAGTGGTGAAAACTAAGCTTGTCAGCTTTGTGGCGGCGCCTGGTGTATGTGTGTACCCAGTGACACTAACACCTGGTGTATGTGTGTACCCAGTGACACTAACACCTGGTATATGTGTGCACCCAGTGACACTAACACCTGGTGCATGTGTGCACCCATTGACACACCTGGTGTATGTGTGCACCCAGTGACACTAACACCTGGTGTATGTGTGCACCCAGTGACACTAACACCAGGTGTATGTGTGCACCCAGTGACACTAACACCTGGTGTATGTGTGCACCCAGTGAAACTAACACCTGGTGTATGTGTGCACCCAGTGACACTAACACCTGGTATATGTGTGCACCCAGTGACACTAACACCTGGTGTATGTTTGCACCCAATGACACTAACACCTGGTGTATGTGTGCACCCAGTGACACTAACACCTGGTGTATGTGTGCACCTAGTGACACTAACACCTGGTGTATGTGTGTACCCAGTGACACTAACACCTGGTGTATGTGTGCACCCAGTGACACTAACACCTGGTGTATGTTTGCACCCAGTGACACTAACACCTGGTGTATGCGTGTACCCAGTGACACTAACACCTGGTGTATGTGTGCACCCAGTGCCACTAACACCTGGTGTATGTGTGCACCCAGTGCCACTAACACCTGGTGTATGTGTGCACCCAGTGACACTAACACCTGGTGTATGTGTGTACCCAGTGACACTAACACCTGGTGTATATTTGCACCCAGTGACACTAACACCTGGTGTATGTGTGTACCCAGTGACACTAACACCTGGTGTATATTTGCACCCAGTGACACTAACACCTGGTGTATGTGTGCACACAGTGACACTGACACCTGGTGTATGTGTGCACCCAGTGACACTAACACCTGGTGTATGTATGCACCCAGTGACACTAACACCTGGTGTATGTGTGCACCCAGTGACACTAACACCTGGTGTATATTTGCACCCAGTGACACTAACACCTGGTGTATATGTGTACCCAGTGACACTAACACCTGGTGTATGTGTGCACCCAGTGACACTAACACCTGGTGTATGTGTGCACCCAGTGTCAGCTGGTCCGTCTTACTCTTGTAACACTGTCAGCTGGTCCGTCTTACTCTTGTAACACTGTCAGCTGGTTCATCTTCCACTTGCAACACTGTCAGCTGATCCATCTTCCCCTTGTAACGTTGTCAGCTGGTTCATCTTACACTTGTAACATTGTCAGCTGGTTCGTCTCACTCTTGTAGCATTATCAGCTGGTTAGTCTCTTGTAATATTGTCAGCTGATGCGTCTTATTCGTGTAACAGTGTCGAGACACTTGTGCTGACAGCTGACATGCGTAAGATATTGTTCATCTCAGACTTGTGTTTTTCATTATTTTCAGCATTTCTCTGTACAGGGTCAGTCACAACACCTGGGCTGACACCTGGGCTGACACCTGGGCTGACACCTGGGCTGACACCTGGGCTGACACCTGGGCTGACACCTGGGCTGACACCTGGGCTGACACCTGGGCTGACACCGGGGCTGACAACGGGGCTATCACAATCCACAACAAACCTACATTTCAGAGAGTAAACAGACGAGGTATCTGTTTAAACGATCTTACATGTCACTTGTTTTATTACTGATAAAATAATCACAATTTTCCGTTTTATCTAACCAATTTTTTTCCTCGTTTGAAATTCCAGAGTTAGGACACTGAAGTATTTTTTTCTGTGTCTGAAATGTCTGCTCGTGTGTCGTTTTCTCAACCCGTCAATGTTATTTACCTTTTTTTAACATTCAGATCATCTTGTAGCACTCTAGTGTCCTCGTCAGAAATTATTTGAGGGACTTTTTTTCAGTTTCGTGGGCAAACTAGTATGTCGCTATTTATTTCCCTTCATCTACATGGTTAATGTACATTGTGAACAGCAGGGGTGCCAGTACTGGCCCCTGGGGCACACTGTGTATTCTGATATCTATTTATGTCAAGACTTTTTTTTTGCCTCGATCTAGGATAAAAATTTCTCCCGTAAGTATTTTCTATACTGTTGTTAACATCTTGTAGTCTTTTTTTTATTTCATCGTTCAAGGTTAAATTTTCATGAATAAAAGTTTCACTGACTGGTGTCAACATGATCATTCTGATGCATGAATGCGTCAGTTCTGGCCTCATGTCTGGTCTCATGTCAGTTGTTGTCCTGAACTGAAGATATGTGTCCAAGCCTTCATTTATCTACTGCGTCTTGTGTTAAGTTTACTGAAGTCTCAGTACGAAGTCGAAATAATAATTATTATTATTATTTGTGATATATAAATTGGGCATAAATTTCAACATTAAGAATGATTATAAACTGGGCATTAATTTTCAGCCGTAAGATTGATTGTTAGCTCTCAATCAATTTCTTTTCATTCATTAGTCATTACCGTTGTTGTGTATGCTTAAGGCAGACCCTCAGCTTCTAACAGTACACAACAGGTAGTTGGCAGCGCCTACTACATAACATTCAGTAGCACCCATACAAGCGGTACAATAAAATAAAGAGTAATAATAGATAATAGTCACTCCATACACCAAACTCTAGAAACTAGATGAAATTTCACCGTCTTACGAAATGCTTGAAATTAACAGTGGCTCAGGTCGAATGGACACGTCACCTTACGTTTTCCCTCCTAAGTGCAAGTTGTTTGTATATGGTTCCAGCCACGGTATTGTGACTATTTTTGGTACATGAAAAGAAACATTTGGGATTTCAGTTTCATTTATGACTTTTAGCTCCTGTCTCTCCTAGTCCTGCAAGATTCATTTAGGTTAGGTTCAGTGTTTTCTGTTTCCCTTGTCAGTGTTTCCTTCTGCATTTCTGTGATTCTTCACCTTCGCCTGTAGATGGAGCATCTCTCTCTTTTTAGTTTACATTTTTATTTTTATATTAACACATCAGCCGTTTCCCACTGAGGCAGGGTGACCCGAGAAAGAAGAAACACTTCCATCATCATTCATTCTGTCACCGTCTTGCCAGAGGCGCGTCTACATCGTAGTTAGAAAACTGCAACATATGAACACCCCTCCTTCAGAGTGCAGGCACTGTACTTCCCATCTTCAGGACTCAAGTCCCGCTAACCGGTTTCCCTAATCCCTTCATAAATGTTATTTTACACTCCAATAGCACGCCAAGTCAGAAACCACCTGTCTCCACCTGCCCTTATCTAACACTGTCACGCACGCTTGCTGGAAGTCCAAACCCCCTTCCATCCAACCTTTCCTAGGACGACTCCTACCCCGCCTTCCTTCCACTACAGATTTATACGCCAACCTAGAGAGGTTGGCGTCTAAATGTTCGAACCACCTCAACAACCCCCTCCTCAACCCTCTGGATAATACTTTTTTTCTTCTTGTTCCTTAGGGGAATGTGCATTGAGCATACTTCAACTGACACAGAATTGATCCATTCTAGACACTGGTTTGGATTCATGTCCCTTAAGATATCTTCCCAGCATGTTTCATTAAAAAGATGATTTATTTAATCCCATTCGGCGTTGTTGTTGTTAAAGTTAAATTTGGTGAAGGCACCTTCATATCTGTTTGCATTTTGCTGGTCAGGGCTTCCTGTGCATACAAATCTGAACTTCGATTAGACTGTGATCTGAATTAACTATCTTCGATGCTGTTTTATTTCGTACCAGAAAATAAGGTCAAGTTATGATTTCCAGTCTTGTTGGCTCCACAATTTGCTGGATTAAAATGTATGTATTACAGAGATTGAGCAGCTCATTTGTGTGAGAATTTTCATTTTAACTGCCTCTTGGGATTATCCCCGCTGTAACATTATTTTCTGCTTTCTTCCATTTTAAATGTTTTAAACAAGCTACCAAGCAACAAAATATATATACTCCTCCAGGTAACAAGATGTTCGGGGCTGAGGTTTAAAGATTTTCCAGACAGTTATCAATTTTTAACAGCTGTTCCTTGAACTGTTCGGATGCTGCGTCTGACGGCTTATAGACGACCACAATAACCAGGTTTTTGTTCTCAGTTAAGATAAGATAAGATAAGATTTCGTTCGGATTTTTAACCCCGGAGGGTTAGCCACCCAGGATAACCCAAGAAAGTCAGTGCGTCATCGAGGACTGTCTAACTTATTTCCATTGGGGTCCTTAATCTTGTCCCCCAGGATGCGACCCACACCAGTCGGCTAATACCCAGGTACCTATTTGCTGCTAGGTGAACAGGACAACAGGTGTAAGGAAACGTGTCGAAATATTTCCACCCGCCGGGAATCGAACCCGGGCCCTCCGTGTGTGAAGCGGGAGCTTTAGCCACCAGGCCACCGGGCGACCTTGCAGTTTTGACTGCAAGGGACCAGGAGGTATAGACCTCACAAACTCTGGGAAACTGACCATGGCAGTAGCAACCATCCAATAGCAGGAATTTTTTTTAGTGCCAAAAAACAAAAAAAAAATGACAAGAAATTACAAAAACATTCCACCACCTCGGAGCCTTGTAGGAGTGGAGGCACAATCAGTGGCCTCCACTCCAGAAGTACAGATATTAGTACTAGCAAAAAAGCTCCCCAACAACAATCCGACATTATTCGTATTTGCAGTTTGTGTTGTAACATTGTTCTTCGTGGACTGATACATAACATATTTTAGGGTGAAAAAGTTTACAGGGGAAAGAATGACACACTATTTTTGTCAGGAGGTCACTGAATTATTGTGGATGGTCAAAATTCACGTCCCATTCATTTTTCCATATATTCCATGCATGCGGATACCCAAGCAAAGAATTTGCACAATTCTGCTCTCTGCTGGACTGAAATTTTGGGGGGCTAGTTTCGTAACTGGTGCAGATTCTAGATCCGCACCAGCACTGTCTTCAGTAGTCTGACTAGGATCACCAGTACCAGCTATTTCTAGAACTGTCAACACCGTCCCCAGAAAGAGAAACCGAACCGGCAACAAAACGAACTGAGGTACTGTTTGGTATTTCTAGATCAGTACCAGCTTCACTAACAGGACCTCCATCACCAGCTGACGCACTATCTTCCAGTATTAGATCTGAGGATGAGTGTGCTTTATACTATCAGTGTGTGAGAATGAGTATACTCTCAGTGTGTGAGGATGAATATACTCTCAGTGCGTGGGTATGAGGGGTGGAGTGCCTGGTAACACTTACCAACCCTCCACTTGGCATCAGTTACACTGATACACTGCCATATTCTCTCTGATAATGTTATAACAGTAGTGTTGTGGTTTATTACGGACGACACACTGGTGAACATTCAGTGAGCGCTTGAACAAGTGTCAGGTTTGATGCTAACACCTGAAGAAAAAGGCTTCAAATGGTACATATCAAAGTCAATTGGAACCTTTTATTTTTACTGTCAACAGCACTCTGGGCTCGTCTCTTGTGTGTTAGCCAGGGATAATTTCCAGCTCCTGAGCCCAGTGGCTTTGTGTTCATGTATTTGTAATGGTAGTTAAATATATTTTTTGTGTGCATTAATTCGGTGGATGTAAAGTGGTTATGTAGCAGCTGGCAACTGTGAGGTGGATACCACGTGACCTGGTCGTCAGATACCACGTGACCAGGTCGTCAGATACCACGTGACCTGGTCGTCAGATACCACGTGACCTGGTCGTCAGATACCACGTGACCAGGTCGTCAGATACCACGTGACCAGGTCGTCAGATACCACGTGACCAGGTCGTCAGATACCACGTGACCTGGTCGTCAGATACCACGTGACCTGGTCGTCAGATACCACGTGACCTGGTCGTCAGATACCACGTGACCAGGTCGTCAGATACCACGTGACCAGGTCGTCAGATACCACGTGACCTGGTCGTCAGATACCACGTGACCAGGTCGTCAGATACCACGTGACCAGGTCGTCAGATACCACGTGACCAGGTCGTCAGATACCACGTGACCTGGTCGTCAGATACCACGTGACCTGGTCGTCAGATACCACGTGACCTGGTCGTCAGATACCACGTGACCTGGTCGTCAGATACCACGTGACCAGGTCGTCAGATACCACGTGACCTGGTCGTCAGATACCACGTGACCTGGTCGTCAGATACCACGTGACCAGGTCGTCAGATACCACGTGACCAGGTCGTCAGATACCACGTGACCAGGTCGTCAGATACCACGTGACCAGGTCGTCAGATACCACGTGACCAGGTCGTCAGATACCACGTGACCAGGTCGTCAGATAC
>NC_091319.1:22570544-22680544 GCF_038502225.1 Cherax quadricarinatus | reverse complement strand
TGTGCTAGTCTGGGATAATGCTTGTAAATTATGCATAATAAATACATATTAAAGTATATTTAGTCATAAAAATATGGTGTGATGGAAGTGGAATATTTAAAGGCCTCAATGATAAATTCAAATGGTTTCCCTTGAAGCCTTTTTTTTTATCTATTTCTCCGGACCTCATTTGTATACATAATATAATACTGCGAGTAGCCGGGGATCTAACCTGGGACATTTAACCAGCCTCCCGAGACGCTGATGGAGCCACCATGCATGATGCGTCGACAGGTTCTTGGAAACTGCGATTTTAAGTGAAACGACGTATAACGAAACCAGTTTTACCATAGGCTAATTGATATGAACATCATGAGTGCCCAGTGCACCTTTTAGCACTTATTGTAACAGGTTAAATCAAGGAATAAATGTTTGCTAAGCGAAAAGTTCAACAACGAACGTGTGAAATCCATACAGAAACTGGCCCCGGCCGGGAATCAATTTTTTTCTCAACGTTATAACGAAACGACGTTGAACAGAACGACAAGTGAGGATTTACGGTACTCACGCCTAAGTGTGTATACAGAGACACTGACTTAAAGGCAAAATATTCATTTACTCTCGGATGTGGACACAGGCTACTGACACACTAGTCTGGGACACTTAACACTTGTAACTCAGAGCTGAGGTTGTTTCCATACCGCGTTTTCTATCCCGGAAATTAAAACGTTATCTCGTTTAACTGAGATCACTATTATTTTATTTAATAGGGAACAATACTGGAAGGTTTATGAAATTTATACAAGATCACGTTACACTGAGAGAACCATACCCAGAAGATGATCGCTTCTTGCTGTAGATAAATGATTCGGAGAACCGACAAGATGATGAATTAGACACATATGCAACACTAGGGTATCTTTATTGAGGAAACGTTTTGCCACACAGTGGCTTCATCAGTCCAGTAGAAAGGAGAATGGTGAAGCTCAGAAGGAGTTTGAGGTAATCAGTCCCTCAGCCTGGAGTCGATGTAATTAGTCTATCAGTTTTGATTGATGGATTGTAGTGATTCTGATACAGTGCCTGACTATAATGATTCTTTTACAGTGCCTAACTATAATGATTCTGGCACAGTGACTGACTACGGTGATTCTGGTACATTGCCTGACTGTAATGATTCTGGTACAGTGCCTGTCTTCAGTGATTCTGGTACAGTGCCTGGCTACAATGATTCTGGTACAGTGCCTGATTATAATGATTCTGCTACAGTGCCTGACTACAGTGATTCTGCCACCATCTTCCAAAATATGCTACTTCTACCATCATCTACCATCTACCATACTCTGCCACAATCTACTACCATTCATCATCATCTACCACCCTCTGTCGCCATCTACCATTTACCATCATCTACCATCTGCCACAATCTACTACCATTTACCATCATCTACCATCCTCTGCCACAATCTACTACCATTTACCATCATCTACCATCCTCTGCCACAATCTACTACCATTTACCATCATCTACCATCCTCTGCCACCATCTGCTACCATTTACCATCCTCTGCCATCATCTACTACCATTTACCATCATCTACCACCATCTGCCACTACTTTCCACAATGTACTCTATCACCGCAATTTAAGAAAAGGTTACCAGTAAACACGTCAGAGTGGCCTCTGGCTGGGTCACTCTCAACTCTCCTCCCCCACAACAACATAGATCTTCTCTGTCTCGGCCAGTGAGGATGGATGAATTGTGGGTGGTAACCGAGTTTTGTATGACCATTGAGGGGTGAAGTGTGGTCGCTAACTTGAGTTTTTCTTGAGCGTAGAGTGCTCCGCCAGGTTTAAGTGAGCTGAGGTTCGTTATAAGGAGGTGGAACACTCCTTCCCCTGGTTGCCCGCCTCTCCGCTAGGTGTCCGAACACACCTGACTTGCAACACTGTTTGTGTACTTACCTACTTGTGGTTGCAGGGGTCGATTCACAGCTCCTGGCCATTGAACCACCAGCCATTTCAAGTCCGTTCCTCCGTGTTGTGATAGAATGTTTGAGTTGTCTTCAAACTGTTATGTCTGTTCTGGTGTTCTGGTCTTAATACGTAAAAAAAATAATCAGGGTAACATTTTTTTTTTTAATTTCGCGACACTTTGATGTTATTGTTAATAAATCCACGGGGGAGGAGAATGATAAATCCGTAGGGGTTCATGTAGAACCTTGCCCCTGTATCAAGGGCTCCTCGTATCAAGAGCCCCGTCTTATCAAGAGTGACGTAGTATCAAGAGCCCCTCTTATCAAGAGTCACATATTATCAAGAGCCCCTCTTATCAAGAGCTCCTCGTATCAAGACCTCCTAGTATCAAGAGCCACTCTTATCAAGAGCTCCTTATATCAAGAGCTCCTAGTATTAAGAGCTCCTAGTATCAGGAACCCCCCTCAAATAAATAGTCCCTCATATCAAGAGCCCCTGACTGGCGTGGAGGAAGGTGCTCTAAGGGGTGATGGTTGTGCTGGAAGTGATCGTACACGTTAGGTAGTCCTCAGTGTGTGTGAAGCTGGCCACACTAGGCCACACTGAGCCACACTAGGTCACACTGGGCCATACTGGGCCACACTAGACCACACTGAGCCACACTGGGCCACACTGGGCCACACTGGGCCACACTAGGCCACACTAGGCCACACTAGGCCACACTGAGCCACACTAGGCCACACTGGGCCATACTGGGCCACACTAGACCACACTGAGCCACACTGGGCCACACTAGGCCACACTGGGCCACACTAGGCCACACTAGGCCACACTGAGCCACACTGAGCCACACTAGGCCAAGCTGAGGCTGCCTTCAACAATATTACTGACGGGTTATGACACATTTTAACTTTACCTTCAAGTGTAGACAGCTGAGCGACACCTCAAGGCAATACACTGAAACGTTAACAAGTGTACGCTTAATGATCTTCAAGGACAGACTGAGAGTTAGTGCTCACAACGCACACATTTAAAACCACAAACTGTATGCATGTACGTACGTGTGTGTGTACACATGAGTACATATCTCTTGATATGCGTAACAATTCGCAAACAGGCGATATTATTTGCAAACATTATTTCTCAGTCGACAGCTGGTGACGGGCTCTTGATCTAGGGAATTGGATCTGTGCTCCAATTCCTTGAATTAAGCCTGAATACCTCCTATCTTCCCCCCAGGCGCTGTATAATGCCAGCGGGTTTAGCGGTTCCCCTGATTATTATAATCTGTCCACAGCAGAGTTCGAACCTGCAAACTGGACATCAGAGTACACAGTACTATATCCACACAGCCAGGTTCGAATCCTGCCATGGACTGAGAGATAATGTTTGTAAATCTCTTGATATGTGTGCACCTAGAACAACATCGCATGTAAACATGAACAATATACAGCATTAATATAAGAAGCGATTTCGTGATTTCTCACATAAGGAACAGCAACAAATAAGTTGTATCAAGGAAATCCACGAGTGAAAGAAATGTAATGAAGCTTCGTAAAAGTGTGATATTGATTGCAGTGTGAATATAAGTTGAAAATTGTATATATTCATTTACAATTAATATAAATTGTGACGATTACAAACTGTGTTCACAAGATTCCCTCTTCCTGACGTATCACTCTTAAATTACACTTGACATGTGACCTGACATCACAACATTGCCACGCTCAGTAAGGTCATATCTCAGCTTTGTAAGCCTTCTGCTCTCTTATTATTTTTACTGTTCCTTGATAATGTGAGAGATCACGAAAGCGCTGGGAATAGTGCTATAGGTCACTGTGGTTATATTGTATGTTATCACCTGTTTCCTGTGATCTTATTGAATGAAAGAATATATATATCTTAGTATATATACACTTTGAGTTTGTTTTAATCCCAATAGACCCATAAGTGGGATTTAAAGTATTCTTGACAGGTGTCGAACAGGTGACAAGCAGCAGCATCCTGTGTTGATGGGCTTTAAATCCTATTAACTATACAAACTAATGTACATATTAACAAGTCATGAATATTCCCGTCATAAATATAGTATTGATATGAAAATATGTCTAAAACATGAAACATGTGTCATGGAAGACACACATCCCTGACGTGTCTTACAGAGGTAACAACAGACACATCCCTGACGTGTCTTACAGAGGTAACAACAGACACATCCCTGACGTGTCTTACAGAGGTAACAACAGACACATCCCTGACGTGTCTTACAGAGGTAACAACAGACACATCCCTGACGTGTCTTACAGAGGTAACACTAGACACATCCCTGACGTGTCTTACAGAGGTAACAACAGACACATCCCTGACGTGTCTTACAGAGGTAACACTAGACACATCCCTGACGTGTCTTACAGAGGTAACACTAGACACATCCCCGACGTGTCTTACAGAGGTAACACCAGACACATCCCTGACGTGTCTTACAGAGGCAACAACAGACACATCCCTGACGTGTCTTAGAGAGGTAACACCAGACACATCCCTGATGTGTCTCGCAGAGGTGACACCAGACACACCCATGACATGTCTTACGGAGGTAACACCAGACACATCCCTGACGTGTCTTACAGAGGTAACACCAGACACATCCCTGACGTGTCTTACAGAGGTAACAAGAGACACATCCCTGACGTGTCTTACAGAGGTAACAACGGACACATCCCTGACGTGTCTTACAGAGGTAACACTAGACACATCCCTGACGTGTCTTACAGAGGTAACAACAGACACATCCCTGACGTGTCTTACAGAGGTAACAACAGACACATCCCTGACGTGTCTTACAGAGGTAACACTAGACACATCGCTGATGTGAGTTACAGAGGTAACACTAGACACATCCCTGACGTGTCTTACGGAGGTAACACTAGACACATCCCTGACGTGTCTTACAGAGGTAACACTAGACACATCGCTGATGTGACTTACAGAGGTAACACTAGACACATCCCTGACGTGTCTTACAGAGGTAACACTAGACACATCCCTGACGTGTCTTACGGAGGTAACACTAGACACATCCCTGACGTGTCTTACAGAGGTAACACTAGACACATCCCTGACGTGTCTTACAGAGGTAACACCAGACACATCCCTGACGTGTCTTACAGAGGTAACACCAGACACATCCCTGACGTGTCTTACAGAGGTAACACCAGACACATCCCTGACGTGTCTTACAGAGGTAACACCAGACACATCCCTGACGTGTCTTACAGAGGTAACACCAGACACATCCCTGACGTGTCTTACAGAGGTAACACTAGACACATCCCTGACGTGTCTTACAGAGGCAACAACAGACACATCCCTGACGTGTCTTACAGAGGTAACACTAGACACATCCCTGACGTGTCTTACAGAGGTAACACCAGACACATCCCTGACGTGTCTTACAGAGGCAACAACAGACACATCCCTGACGTGTCTTAGAGAGGTAACACCAGACACATCCCTGATATGTCTCGCAGAGGTGACACCAGACACACCCCTGACGTGTCTTACAGAGGCAACAACAGACACATCCCTGACGTGTCTTACAGAGGTAACACTAGACACATCCCTGACGTGTCTTACAGAGGTAACACTAGACACATCCCTGACGTGTCTTACAGAGGTAACACTAGACACATCCCTGACGTGTCTTACAGAGGTAACACCAGACACATTCCTGACGTGTCTTACAGAGGTAACACCAGACACATTCCTGACGTGTCTTACAGAGGTAACACCAGACACATTCCTGACGTGTCTTACAGAGGTAACACCAGACACACCCCTGACGTATCTTACAGAGGTAACACCAGACACATCCCTGACGTATCTTACAGAGGTAACAACAGAAACATCCCTTACGTGTCTTACAGAGGCAACAACAGACACATCCCTGACGTGTCTTAGAGAGGTAACATCAGACACATCCCTGACGTGCCTTACAGAGGTAACACCAGACACATCCCTGACGTGTCTCGCAGAGGTAACACTAGACACATCGCTGACATGTCTTACGGAGGTAACACCAGACACATCCCTGACGTGTCTTACAGAGGTAACACCAGACACATTCCTGATGTGTCTCGCAGAGGTAAGATAAGATAAGATAAGATTTTGTTCGGATTTTTAACCCCGGAGGGTTAGCCACCCAGGATAACCCAAGAAAGTCAGTGCGTCATCGAGGACTGTCTAACTTATTTCCATTGGGGTCCTTAATCTTGTCCCCCAGGATGCGACCCACACCAGTCGACTAACACCCAGGTACCTATTTGCTGCTAGGTGAACAGGACAATAGGTGTAAGGAAACGTGTCGGAATTTCCACCCGCCGGGAATCGAACCCGGGCCCTCCGTGTGTGAAGCGGGAGCTTTAGCCACCAGACCTTAATCTTGTCCCCCAGGATGCGACCCACACCAGTCGACTAACACCCAGGTACCTCCCTGACGTGTCTTACAGAGGTAACAACAGACACATCCCTGACGTGTCTTACAGAGGTAACAACAGACACATCCCTGACGTGTCTTACAGAGGTAACACTAGACACATCGCTGATGTGACTTACAGAGGTAACACCAGACACAACCCTGACGTCTCTTACATAGGTAACACCAGACGCGTCCCTGACGTGTCTTACAGAGGTAACAACAGACACATCCCTTACGTGTCTTACAGAGGTAACACCAGACACATCCTTGACGTGTCTTACAGAGGTGACAGACACATCCCTTACGTGTCTTACAGAGGTAACAACAGACACATCCCTGACGTGTCTTACAGAGGTAACACCAGACACAGTAACAACAGACACATAAGAACATAAGAAAGAAGGAACAGTGCAACAGGCCTACTGACCCATGCGGAGCAGGTCGATGTCCCCTTCCCCCGGATTAGACCAATGACCCACCCCCCGGATTATCCCAATGACCCTCCCAGTCTGGTCATCCCCACTCAAGGATGGAGCACTGTACCAGACCCAGCAGCACAAGCTAGTCAGGTCCAACTCACAACCACCCACACCCACTCATGTATATATCTAACCTATTTTTAAAACTACACAACGTTTTAGCCTCAATAACTGTACTCGGGAGTTTGTTCCACTCATCCACAACTCTATTACCAAACCAGTACTTTCCTATATCCTTCCTGAATCTGAATTTTTCCAACTTGAAACCATTGCTGCGAGTCCTGTCTTGGCTGGAAATTTTCAGCACACTATTTACATCCCCTTTATTTATTCCTGTCTTCCATTTATACACCTCGATCATATCCCCCCTAATTCTACGCCTTTCGAGAGAGTGCAGATTCAGGGCCCTCAGTCTATCCTCATAGGGAAGATTTCTTATGTGTCTTACAGAGGTAACAACAGACACATCCCTTACGTGTCTTACAGAGGTAACAACAGACACATCCCTGTTTGTGTGCAGGAAAATGTATTAATGTAGTAAAATATTAAAAGAATTGGGAACAGTTGGAATCCACGCTATAACTGGAGAATGACCCATCTGATCGACTGCAAACTTCCACCACTGCTGTGGTTTCCTGGATACAAGACTCGTGCTGCTATTAACCGGAATAAGTCTCAATCTGCCAGTCTTATTGAACAGTGTAATTCATTTTTTATTCAATAAGTATACTTCTGATTATGTTAAAAATATTAGTGGTGATGCTGTGAGGAAGATGATGCCACATAACTAGCCAGAGGAGCAGCAAATTTGAAATTTTACTGAAATAACTAAAATGAAGAACTTGGAATCGTTTAATTCAGATCAGTTACCGGAGAATGCTTTTACTGATCGGCTTCAAACTTTTACCGTTGGTTGGCTTTATTATAACACATCTTGTTACTTGAAGCTTCAGGAATTTCAGTTTATTAATTTTATTAAGCAAATTATTTCCAATGTCAAAATTACAGAATGACTTTTCTGATCAGCATCAAACTCTAAATGCTGGAGCAGCATAACAGCTGGCCCAGTGGCTAACGCGTCGGTCTGGAGTTTTACGACCCGCCGCGAGTTCACTCCCCGCTCGTACCGTGATCTAATAACAAGTATTTTTGTTTAGGCTGTGTGGTGGCAGTTTGCCATTTTTTGCCATTATCAACTGAATTTTATATATAAAAAAGTCAAAATCAAATATTTATGTAGATAAATGGTTCAGTTAACCGACAAGTTTAATTAGACACATGTGCAACTCTTGGGTATCTTTACTGAGGAAAAGCTTCGCCACACAGTGACTTCATCAGTCCAATACAAAGAAGAATAGTGATAATTAGAAGGAGATTTAGGTAATCAGTCCAGCCTGGGGTCGATGTAATTACACCAACTACAGGTTAAGGGACTGATTACCTCAAACTTCTTCTAATCTTCGCTATTCTTCTTTGTATTGGACTGAGGAAGTCACTGTGTGGCGAAACTTTTCCTGAATAAAGATACCCAAGTGTTGCACATGTGTCTAATTTATCATTATTTCTTATAGGGTTGTTTGGAATTTTTAGTAGAATGTAAATGGTAACAGAAAACTTAAAAAATCGGTGTTTTGTATTTTAAGTTTAACCAGGAGAGATTTTCCTATTTTTTCCTAACTGCGTAACTTTCATTGACTTTCAGATTTTCGTTTATTTTCCTTGAACAAGTTATTCGATCGGCTTCAAATTTCCAACGGTCTAGTTATCCATAAGATGGGGAGCGCTAAACCCGTTAAGTTGGTGCAGCAGCTGAGGGAAGTTATGAGATCTGAGCTGGAGGAAGGGTAGAGGAGCTGTGATTCCTAGCAACAAGAGCACCATTACCATCACCACACACACGTACATCATCCAGTAGACTCATGAACACATCTTGGTCGCTAAGTTAGAACAAAATCTGGTAGTAACTTTGTGACAAAGACGGTCAACAAAGATCATGGAGCGTGACCGTGGGTTCCAGCACTCCACGAAGACTCTATCATTTCTTCCAAGATTTAATGGATATTTTTGGCCTGTCCTGAGGGAGAGGTGCATCATAATTATAATCGTGGGGGAGCGCTAAACCCGTAGGATTATACAGCGCATGTGGGGGGATGGAAGGTATTTAGGCTTGATTCAGGGAATTGGAGCACAGATCCAATTCACTAGATCAAGAGCCTCTCACTAGCGTCAAGGAACCTTCCTTGAGGGGGGGGGGAGAGATGCAGACCAGTGTTAATGGAGCAGACTGGTTGTTAGGTGGATGGTTAGTGGAATGTAAGATGGTGACTAGTCGCTAGTTAAGGTACCACCTTGTTATGAAACATACTGGAGGTAGGTTGGTGGACAACCATCCAGAGAGGTACAACCCTCCTATCACAACCATCCAGGGAGGTACTATCCTCCTGTCACAACCATCCAGGGAGGTACTACCCTCATGTCACAACCATCCAGGGAGGTACTACCCTCCTGTCACAACCATCCAGGGAGGTACTACCCTCCTGTCACAGCCATTCAGGGAGGTACTACCCTCCTGTCACAACCATCCAGGGAGGTACTACCCTCCTGTCACAACCATCCAGGGAGGTACTACCCTCCTGTCACAACCATCCAGGGAGGTACTACCCTCCTGTCACAACCATCCAGGGAGGGAGGTACTACCCTCCTGTCACAACCATCCAGGGAGATACTACCTCCTGTTACAACCATCCAGGGAGGTACTACCCTCCTGTCACAACCATCCAGGGAGGTACTACCCTCTTGTCACAATCATCCAGGGAGGTACTACCCTCCTATCACAACCGTCCAGGGAGGTACTACCCTCCTGTCACAACCATCCAGGGAGGTACTACTGTCAGCATAGTTGCTGAATCCCCGTATATGTGTTGTATAGCATATCATGGTACCATCCATGTGTTTATATAGAAGACCCCTTAGGCCGAGTGACTGTGTGACGTCACGGGATGCGCATGTGTACGTTCGTACCTCTGCCTCCCTCTCAGTCGCCGCATAGGCATCCAGGCCAGTCACGGCAAGGCTGGGCTCCATCTCCCATTACCACAGTCTGACAATATAGCGTTACCATCCAACAAGTGTGTCTATCTTCAACCCTCGATATCTCCTTTTAAGAACCCCTACGACACTACCCTCCTGTCACAACCATCCAAGGAGGTACTACCCTCCTGTCACAACCATCCAGGGAAGTACTACCCTCCTGTCACAACCATCCAGGGAGGTACCACCTTCCTGTCACAACCATCCAGGGAGGTACTACCCTCCTGTCACAACCATCCAGGGAAGTACTACCCTCCTGTCACAACCATCCAGGGAAGTACTACCCTCCTGTCACAACCATCCAGGGAGGTACTACCCTCCTGTCACAACCATCCAGGGAAGTACTACCCTCCTGTCACAACCATCCAGGGAGGTACCACCTTCCTGTCACAACCATCCAGGGAGGTACTACCCTCCTGTCACAATCTTCCAGGGAGGTACTATCCTCCTGTCACAACCATCCAGGGAGGTACTACCCCCCTGTCACAACCATCCAGGGAGGTACTACCCTTCTGTCACAACCATCCAGGGAGGTACCACCCTCCTGTCACAACCATCCAAGGAGGTACTACCCTCATGTCACAACCATCCAGAGAGGTACTACCCTTCTGTCACAACCATCCAGGGAGGTACTACCCTCCTGTCACAACCATCCATGGAGGTACTACCTTCCTGTCACAACCATCCATGGAGGTACTACCCTCCTGTCACAACCATCCATGGAGGTACTACCCTCCTGTCACAACCATCCAGGGAGGTACTACCCTCTTGTCACAACCATTCAGGGAGGTACTGCCCTCCTGTCACAACCATCCAGGGAGGTACTACCCTCCTGTCACAACCATCCAGGGAGGTACTACACTCCTGTCACAACCATCCAGTGAGGTACTACCCTCCTGTCACAACCATCCAGGGAGGTTCTACCCTCCTGTGACAACCATCCAGGGAGGTACTACCCTCCTGTCACAACCATCCAGGGAGGTACTACCCCCTGTCACAACCATCCAGGGAGGTACTACACTCCTGTCACAACCATCCAGGGCGGTACTACCCTCCTGTCATAACCATCCAGGGAGGTACCACCCTCCTGTCATAACCATCCAGGGAGGTACCACCCTCCTGTCACAACCATCCAGGGAGGTACTACCCTCCTGTCACAACCATCCAGGGAGGTACTACCCTCCTGTCACAACCACCCAGGGAGGTACCACCCTCATGTCACAACCATCCAGGGAGGTGCTACCCTCCTGTCACAACCATCCATGGAGGTACTACCCTCCTGTCACAACCATCCATGGAGGTACTACCCTCCTGTCACAACCATCCATGGAGGTACTACCCTCCTGTCACAACCATCCAGGGAGGTACTACCCTCTTGTCACAACCATTCAGGGAGGTACTACCCTCCTGTGACAACCATCCAGGGAGGTACTACCCTCCTGTGACAACCATCCAGGGAGGTACTACCCTCCTGTCACAACCATCCAGGGAGGTACTACCCTCCTGTCACAACCATCCAGGGAGGTACTACCCTCCTGTCACAACCATCCAGGGAGGTACTATCCTCCTGTCACAACCATCCAGGGAGGTACCACCCTCCTGTCACAACCATCCAGGGAGGTACTACCCTCCTGTCACAACCATCCAGGGAGGTACTACCCTCCTGTCATAACCATCCAGGGAGGTACTATCCTCCTGTCACAACCATCCAGGGAGGTACTACCCTCCTGTCACAATCATCCAGGGAGGTACTACACTCCTGTCACAACCATCCAGGGAGGTACTACCCTCCTGTCACAACCATCCAGGGAGGTACTACCCTCCTGTCACAACCATCCAGGGAGGTACTACACTCCTGTCACAACCATCCAGGGAGGTACTACCCTCCTGTCACAACCATCCAGGGAGGTACTACCCTCCTGTCATAACCATCCAGGGAGGTACCACCCTCCTGTCATAACCATCCAGGGAGGTACCACCCTCCTGTCACAACCATCCAGGGAGGTACTACCCTCCTGTCATAACCATCCAGGGAGGTACCACCCTCCTGTCATAACCATCCAGGGAGGTACCACCCTCCTGTCACAACCATCCAGGGAGGTACTACCCTCCTGTCACAACCATCCAGGGAGGTACTACCCTCCTGTCACAACCATCCAGGGCCTCGGACTTTCAGCACTCATATATGCCATGATTTTGAGCTGTTTAGTTGATAATTTACAAGTTTTATTAAGCAAATTAGTATGTGGATTTCAATGTGATGATTATATAATGCATCTTCTTATAGGCTTCAAACTCTCGACACTGGTGTATCTTAGAAAAAGACTTGGATTCTTATTGGACTGTATAATTGCCAGATTAGCTAATGTCATTTCAGCCCTTAATCTGTGCATATTACGAAGCTGTGCTCACCTGACTGTCCTCTCCTAATTGTGGTTGCAGGGGTTGATTCATAGCTGCTGGCCCCGCCGTTTCACTGATTGTGGCAGACCTGCTGTGAGTAGTGTTTAAAAATATATCTTACAAGATTGTAGAGCTTTGAAAATTAAATATAACGTAGAATAAAAAGAACAACGACAGACTTGTCATTTTAAGGCATGTTGAAGTTTGGCAAATTTAGGTCAGTCAGCCCTGGTGGTAACTTGGGCACAGTAGCGTGTTGACACTGGTTTACATGAGAGTTTCTAACATGTTCATTGTTGTTTTATCCCTGTTTTTATGAATTACTAATATTTACAGGAGTTCTATATAGGATGTGTTTGAGGGTGTGACAGTCCGTGAAACATGGATACATGTACGGTGCTCCATGATACGTCGACAGCTGTAATATGTCCTGCCGCTCTTCTAATTTTCCGTGCGTGTTACCGTATAAAATTCCGAGTTGGCTGGGTTGAGTTCCAGCTTCTGTACCTCCCGATGGTTGATCTACTACTCCTGAACCTCTTGGGAGGGTTGATTTATAGCTCCTGGGTCTCTTAAAGCTGCTGCCTCTGCCACTGGAGGATCTACCTGGAGTCTACCTGGAGGGCATTCCGGGGATCAACGCCCCCGCGGCCAGGTCCACGACCAGGCTTCCCGGTGGATCAGGGCCTGATCAACGAGGCTGTTACTGCTGGCAGCACGTAATCCAACGTACGAACCACAGCCTGGCTGATACGGCACCGACTTTAGATATCTGTCCAGCTCCCTCTTGAGGGTTTTTACATGGCTGGGGTACTCAGTGCTGGGGGGGGGGTACAGGCAATAATGACTTGCGACGCGCTGGTACTGCAACACATCTAGTTTGCCTTTTAATTAAAAATAGTTAAAGACGATTAAGACAGGTGCAACAGTCGGATATCTGACTGGGACTGACCCCCAACAAACTTTCTCTCCAAGGTTGACCAACTGATTACATCATCTTTACCTCGCCATTATTTCTGTTGTCTACAATACACTCTTCTCTGTATTTGACTGATGAAGCCTGCCACGTAGGCGAAACGATTCAAAAATTAAGATATGCGACTGTTGCACATGTCTTAATGTCAACTTGTTGGTATTTCATGCCATTTTCGACATGATTAATGACGTTGACAGCGTGTCTATTGCACTAGGGTCATTAAGGCTATTTGTGACATTTTAAACACCTGGCAAAAATAATTATATTCTTAAAATAAAGATTAAGGTAATCTCTCAGTATATATACGCTGAAAGAAATACACCTCATGGTATATTTATTCTGTAGTTGGCAATTAAGGAGTTGGTAGACTAATGATGACGATGGACTTAGATAATTAGACTTGTGTTAGTGGTTAGTCTAAGTCTGAGCTGGTTGGACGGTAACCAAGGTAGTTAATTATTAAGATGAGGTAATTGTTGAGGAGCATTAACTTAATCGCTAATTGAGGAGTAAGGTCATCGGTGGCTGCAGTTGTTTGATGCACTGAAGCAGCAGACTGCAAGTTGTTGAGTTGTGTCAGACATGATGGTGGTTGCTGCAGCTGTGTCATTGTTGAGTTGTGTCAGACATGATGGTGGTTGCTGCAGCTGTGTTATTGCTGAGTTGTGTCAGACATGATGGTGGTTGCTGCAGCTGTGTCATTGTTGAGTTGTGTCAGACATGATGGTGGTTGCTGCAGCTGTGTCATTGTTGAGTTGTGTCAGACATGATGGTGGTTGCTGCAGCTGTGTCATTGTTGAGTTGTGTCAGACATGATGGTGGTTGCTGCAACTGTGTCATTGTTGAGTTGTGTCAGACATGATGGTGGTTGCTGCAGCTGTGTCATTGTTGAGTTGTGTCAGACATGATGGTGGTTGCTGCAGCTGTGTCATTGTTGAGTTGTGTCAGACATGATGGTGGTTGCTGCAGCTGTGTCATTGTTGAGTTGTGTCAGACATGATGGTGGTTGCTGCAGCTGTGTCATTGTTGAGTTGTGTCAGACATGATGGTGGTTGCTGCAGCTGTGTCATTGTTGAGTTGTGTCAGACATGATGGTGGTTGCTGCAGCTGTGTCATTGTTGAGTTGTGTCAGACATGATGGTTGCTGCAGCTGTGTCATTGTTGTGTCAGACATGATGGTGGTTGCTGCAGCTGTGTCATTGTTGAGTTGTGTCAGACATGATGGTTGCTGCAGCTGTGTCATTGTTGAGCTGTGTCAGACATGGTGGTTGCTGCAGCTGTGTCATTGTTGAGTTGTGTCAGACATGATGGTGGTTGCTGCAACTGTGTCATTGTTGAGTTGTGTCAGACATGATGGTGGTTGCTGCAGCTGTGTTATTGTTGAGTTGTGTCAGACATGATGGTGGTTGCTGCAACTGTGTCATTGTTGAGTTGTGTCAGACATGATGGTGGTTGCTGCAGCTGTGCCATTGTTGATTTGTGTCAGACAGGATGGTGGTTGCTGCAGCTGTGTCATTGTTGAGTTGTGTCAGACATGATGGTGGTTGCTGCAGCTGTGTCATTGTTGAGTTGTGTCAGACATGATGGTGGTTGCTGCAGCTGTGTCATTGTTGAGTTGTGTCAGACATGATGGTGGTTGCTGCAGCTGTGTTATTGTTGAGTTGTGTCAGACATGATGGTGGTTGCTGCAGCTGTGTCATTGTTGAGTTGTGTCAGACATGATGGTGGTTGCTGCAGCTGTGTCATTGTCGAGTTGTGTCAGACATGATGGTGGTTGCTGCAGCTGTCATTGTTGAGTTGTGTCAGACATGATGGTGGTTGCTGCAGCTGTGTCATTGTTGTGTCAGACATGATGGTGGTTGCTGCAGCTGTGTCATTGTTGAGTTGTGTCAGACATGATGGTGGTTGCTGCAGCTGTGTCATTGTTGTGTCAGACATGATGGTGGTTGCTGCAGCTGTGTCATTGTTGAGTTGTGTCAGACATGATGGTGGTTGCTGCAGCTGTGTCATTGTTGAGCTGTGTCAGACATGATGGTGGTTGCTGCAGCTGTGTCATTGTTGAGTTGTGTCAGACATGATGGTGGTTGTTGCAGCTGTGTTATTGTTGAGTTGTGTCAGACATGATGGTGGTTGCTGCAGCTGTGTCATTGTTGAGTTGTGTCAGACATGATGGTGGTTGCTGCAGCTGTGTCATTGTTGAGTTGTGTCAGACATGATGGTGGTTGCTGCAGCTGTGTCATTGTTGAGTTGTGTCAGACATGATGGTAGTTGCTGCAGCTGTGTTATTGTTGAGTTGTGTCAGACATGATGGTGGTTGCTGCAGCTGTGTCATTGTTGAGTTTTGTCAGACATGATGGTGGTTGCTGCAGCTGTGTCATTGTTGAGTTGTGTCAGACATGATGGTAGTTGCTGCAGCTGTATTATTGTTGAGTTGTGTCAGACATGATGGTAGTTGCTGCAGCTGTGTCATTGTCGAGTTGTCTCAGACATGATGGTAGTTGCTGCAGCTGTGTTATTGTTGAGCTGTGTCAGACATGATGGTGGTTGCTGCAGCTGTGTCATTGTCGAGTTGTGTCAGACATGATGGTGGTTGCTGCAGCTGTCATTGTTGAGTTGTGTCAGACATGATGGTGGTTGCTGCAGCTGTGTCATTGTTGTGTCAGACATGATGGTGGTTGCTGCAGCTGTGTCATTGTTGAGTTGTGTCAGACATGATGGTGGTTGCTGCAGCTGTGTCATTGTTGAGTTGTGTCAGACATGATGGTTGCTGCAGCTGTGTCATTGTTGAGTTGTGTCAGACATGATGGTGGTTGCTGCAGCTGTGTCATTGTCGAGTTGTGTCAGACATGATGGTGGTTGCTGCAGCTGTCATTGTTGAGTTGTGTCAGACATGATGGTGGTTGCTGCAGCTGTGTCATTGTTGTGTCAGACATGATGGTGGTTGCTGCAGCTGTGTCATTGTTGAGTTGTGTCAGACATGATGGTGGTTGCTGCAGCTGTGTCATTGTTGTGTCAGACATGATGGTGGTTGCTGCAGCTGTCATTGTTGTGTCAGACATGGTGGTTGCTGCAGCTGTGTCATTGTTGAGTTGTGTCAGACATGATGGTGGTTGCTGCAGCTGTGTCATTGTTGAGCTGTGTCAGACATGATGGTGGTTACTGCAGCTGTGTCATTGTTGAGTTGTGTCAGACATGATGGTGGTTGTTGCAGCTGTGTTATTGTTGAGTTGTGTCAGACATGATGGTGGTTGCTGCAGCTGTGTCATTGTTGAGTTGTGTCAGACATGATGGTGGTTGCTGCAGCTGTGTCATTGTTGAGTTGTGTCAGGCATGATGGTGGTTGCTGCAGCTGTGTCATTGTTGAGTTGTGTCAGACATGATGGTGGTTGCTGCAGCTGTGTTATTGTTGAGTTGTGTCAGACATGATGGTGGTTGCTGCAGCTGTGTCATTGTTGAGTTGTGTCAGACATGATGGTGGTTGCTGCAGCTGTGTCATTGTCGAGTTGTGTCAGACATGATGGTGGTTGCTGCAGCTGTCATTGTTGAGTTGTGTCAGACATGATGGTGGTTGCTGCAGCTGTGTCATTGTTGTGTCAGACATGATGGTGGTTGCTGCAGCTGTGTCATTGTTGAGTTGTGTCAGACATGATGGTTGCTGCAGCTGTGTCATTGTTGTGTCAGACATGATGGTGGTTGCTGCAGCTGTGTCATTGTTGAGTTGTGTCAGACATGATGGTGGTTGCTGCAGCTGTGTCATTGTTGAGCTGTGTCAGACATGATGGTGGTTGCTGCAGCTGTGTCATTGTTGAGTTGTGTCAGACATGATGGTGGTTGTTGCAGCTGTGTTATTGTTGAGTTGTGTCAGACATGATGGTGGTTGCTGCAGCTGTGTCATTGTTGAGTTGTGTCAGACATGATGGTGGTTGCTGCAGCTGTGTCATTGTTGAGTTGTGTCAGACATGATGGTGGTTGCTGCAGCTGTGTCATTGTTGAGTTGTGTCAGACATGATGGTAGTTGCTGCAGCTGTGTTATTGTTGAGTTGTGTCAGACATGATGGTGGTTGCTGCAGCTGTGTCATTGTTGAGTTGTGTCAGACATGATGGTGGTTGCTGCAGCTGTGTCATTGTTGAGTTGTGTCAGACATGATGGTAGTTGCTGCAGCTGTATTATTGTTGAGTTGTGTCAGACATGATGGTAGTTGCTGCAGCTGTGTCATTGTCGAGTTGTCTCAGACATGATGGTAGTTGCTGCAGCTGTGTCATTGTTGAGTTGTGTCAGACATGATGGTAGTTGCTGCAGCTGTATTATTGTTGAGTTGTGTCAGACATGATGGTAGTTGCTGCAGCTGTGTCATTGTCGAGTTGTCTCAGACATGATGGTAGTTGCTGCAGCTGTGTTATTGTTGAGCTGTGTCAGACATGATGGTGGTTGCTGCAGCTGTCTCATTGTCGAGTTGTGTCAGACATGATGGTGGTTGCTGCAGCTGTCATTGTTGAGTTGTGTCAGACATGATGGTGGTTGCTGCAGCTGTGTCATTGTTGAGTTGTGTCAGACATGATGGTTGCTGCAGCTGTGTCATTGAGTTGTGTCAGACATGATGGTGGTTGCTGCAGCTGTGTCATTGTTGTGTCAGACATGATGGTGGTTGCTGCAGCTGTGTCATTGTTGAGTTGTGTCAGACATGATGGTTGCTGCAGCTGTGTCATTGTTGTGTCAGACATGATGGTGGTTGCTGCAGCTGTGTCATTGTTGAGTTGTGTCAGACATGATGGTGGTTGCTGCAGCTGTGTCATTGTTGAGGTGTGTCAGACATGATGGTGGTTGCTGCAGCTGTGTCATTGTTGAGTTGTGTCAGACATGATGGTGGTTGTTGCAGCTGTGTTATTGTTGAGTTGTGTCAGACATGATGGTGGTTGCTGCAGCTGTGTCATTGTTGAGTTGTGTCAGACATGATGGTGGTTGCTGCAGCTGTGTCATTGTTGAGTTGTGTCAGACATGATGGTGGTTGCTGCAGCTGTGTCATTGTTGAGTTGTGTCAGACATGATGGTAGTTGCTGCAGCTGTGTTATTGTTGAGTTGTGTCAGACATGATGGTGGTTGCTGCAGCTGTGTCATTGTTGAGTTGTGTCAGACATGATGGTGGTTGCTGCAGCTGTGTCATTGTTGAGTTGTGTCAGACATGATGGTAGTTGCTGCAGCTGTATTATTGTTGAGTTGTGTCAGACATGATGGTAGTTGCTGCAGCTGTGTCATTGTCGAGTTGTCTCAGACATGATGGTAGTTGCTGCAGCTGTGTTATTGTTGAGCTGTGTCAGACATGATGGTGGTTGCTGCAGCTGTCTCATTGTCGAGTTGTGTCAGACATGATGGTGGTTGCTGCAGCTGTCATTGTTGAGTTGTGTCAGACATGATGGTGGTTGCTGCAGCTGTGTCATTGTTGTGTCAGACATGATGGTGGTTGCTGCAGCTGTGTCATTGTTGAGTTGTGTCAGACATGATGGTGGTTGCTGCAGCTGTGTCATTGTTGAGTTGTGTCAGACATGATGGTTGCTGCAGCTGTGTCATTGTTGAGTTGTGTCAGACATGATGGTGGTTGCTGCAGCTGTGTCATTGTCGAGTTGTGTCAGACATGATGGTGGTTGCTGCAGCTGTCATTGTTGAGTTGTGTCAGACATGATGGTGGTTGCTGCAGCTGTGTCATTGTTGTGTCAGACATGATGGTGGTTGCTGCAGCTGTGTCATTGTTGAGTTGTGTCAGACATGATGGTGGTTGCTGCAGCTGTGTCATTGTTGTGTCAGACATGATGGTGGTTGCTGCAGCTGTCATTGTTGTGTCAGACATGGTGGTTGCTGCAGCTGTGTCATTGTTGAGTTGTGTCAGACATGATGGTGGTTGCTGCAGCTGTGTCATTGTTGAGCTGTGTCAGACATGATGGTGGTTACTGCAGCTGTGTCATTGTTGAGTTGTGTCAGACATGATGGTGGTTGTTGCAGCTGTGTTATTGTTGAGTTGTGTCAGACATGATGGTGGTTGCTGCAGCTGTGTCATTGTTGAGTTGTGTCAGACATGATGGTGGTTGCTGCAGCTGTGTCATTGTTGAGTTGTGTCAGGCATGATGGTGGTTGCTGCAGCTGTGTCATTGTTGAGTTGTGTCAGACATGATGGTAGTTGCTGCAGCTGTGTTATTGTTGAGTTGTGTCAGACATGATGGTGGTTGCTGCAGCTGTGTCATTGTTGAGTTGTGTCAGACATGATGGTGGTTGCTGCAGCTGTGTCATTGTTGAGTTGTGTCAGACATGATGGTAGTTGCTGCAGCTGTGGTATTGTTGAGTTGTGTCAGACATGATGGTGGTTGCTGCAGCTGTGTCATTGTCGAGTTGTGTCAGACATGATGGTAGTTGCTGCAGCTGTGTTATTGTTGAGCTGTGTCAGACATGATGGTGGTTGCTGCAGCTGTGTTATTGTCGAGTTGTGTCAGACATGATAGTTGCTGCAGCTGTGTCATTGTTGAGTTGTGTCAGACATGATGGTGGTTGCTGCAGCTGTGTTATTGTTAAGTTGTGTCAGACATGATGGCAGTTGCTACAGCTGTGTTATTGTTGAGTTGTGTCAGACATGATGGTAGTTGCTGCAGCTGTGTCATTGTTGTGTCAGACATGATGGTTGCTGCAACTGTGTCATTGTTGAGTTGTGTCAGACATGATGGTGGTTGCTGCAGCTGTGTTATTGTTGAGTTGTGTCAGACATGATGGTGGTTGCTGCAACTGTGTCATTGTTGAGTTGTGTCAGACATGATGGTGGTTGCTGCAGCTGTGCCATTGTTGATTTGTGTCAGACATGATGGTGGTTGCTGCAGCTGTGTCATTGTTGAGTTGTGTCAGACATGATGGTGGTTGCTGCAGCTGTGTCATTGTTGAGTTGTGTCAGACATGATGGTGGTTGCTGCAGCTGTGTCATTGTTGAGTTGTGTCAGACATGATGGTGGTTGCTGCAGCTGTGTCATTGTTGAGTTGTGTCAGACATGATGGTGGTTGCTGCAGCTGTGTCATTGTTGAGTTGTGTCAGACATGATGGTGGTTGCTGCAGCTGTGTCATTGTTGAGTTGTGTCAGACATGATGGTGGTTGCTGCAGCTGTGTCATTGTTGAGTTGTGTCAGACATGATGGTGGTTGCTGCAGCTGTGTCATTGTTGAGTTGTGTCAGACATGATGGTGGTTGCTGCAGCTGTGTCATTGTTGAGTTGTGTCAGACATGATGGTGGTTGCTGCAGCTGTGTCATTGTTGAGTTGTGTCAGACATGATGGTGGTTGCTGCAGCTGTGTCATTGTTGAGTTGTGTCAGACATGATGGTGGTTGCTGCAGCTGTGTCATTGTTGAGTTGTGTCAAACATGATGGTGGTTGCTGCAGCTGTGTTATTGTTGAGTTGTGTCAGACATGATGGTGGTTGCTGCAGCTGTGTCATTGTTGAGTTGTGTCAGACATGATGGTGGTTGCTGCAGCTGTGTCATTGTTGAGTTGTGTCAGACATGATGGTTGCTGCAGCTGTGTCATTGTCGAGTTGTGTCAGACATGATGGTGGATGCTGCAGCTGTGTCATTGTTGAGTTGTGTCAGACATGATGGTGGTTGCTGCAGCTGTGTCATTGTTGTGTCAGACATGATGGTGGTTGCTGCAGCTGTGTCATTGTTGAGTTGTGTCAGACATGATGGTTGCAGCTGTGTCATTGTTGAGCTGTGTCAGACATGGTTGTTGCTGCAGCTGTGTCATTGTTGAGTTGTGTCAGACATGATGGTGGTTGCTGCAACTGTGTCATTGTTGAGTTGTGTCAGACATGATGGTGGTTGCTGCAGCTGTGTTATTGTTGAGTTGTGTCAGACATGATGGTGGTTGCTGCAACTGTGTCATTGTTGAGTTGTGTCAGACATGATGGTGGTTGCTGCAGCTGTGCCATTGTTGATTTGTGTCAGACATGATGGTGGTTGCTGCAGCTGTGTCATTGTTGAGTTGTGTCAGACATGATGGTGGTTGCTGCAGCTGTGTCATTGTTGAGTTGTGTCAGACATGATGGTGGTTGCTGCAGCTGTGTCATTGTTGAGTTGTGTCAGACATGATGGTGGTTGCTGCAGCTGTGTCATTGTTGAGTTGTGTCAGACATGATGGTGGTTGCTGCAGCTGTGTCATTGTTGAGTTGTGTCAGACATGATGGTGGTTGCTGCAGCTGTGTCATTGTCGAGTTGTGTCAGACATGATGGTGGTTGCTGCAGCTGTGTCATTGTTGAGTTGTGTCAGACATGATGGTGGTTGCTGCAGCTGTGTCATTGTTGTGTCAGACATGATGGTGGTTGCTGCAGCTGTCATTGTTGTGTCAGACATGGTGGTTGCTGCAGCTGTGTCATTGTTGAGTTGTGTCAGACATGATGGTGGTTGCTGCAGCTGTGTCATTGTTGAGCTGTGTCAGACATGATGGTGGTTACTGCAGCTGTGTCATTGTTGAGTTGTGTCAGACATGATGGTGGTTGCTGCAGCTGTGTCATTGTTGAGTTGTGTCAGACATGATGGTGGTTGCTGCAGCTGTGTCATTGTTGAGTTGTGTCAGACATGATGGTGGTTGCTGCAGCTGTGTCATTGTTGAGTTGTGTCAGGCATGATGGTGGTTGCTGCAGCTGTGTCATTGTTGAGTTGTGTCAGACATGATGGTGGTTGCTGCAGCTGTGTTATTGTTGAGTTGTGTCAGACATGATGGTGGTTGCTGCAGCTGTGTCATTGTTGAGTTGTGTCAGACATGATGGTGGTTGCTGCAGCTGTGTCATTGTCGAGTTGTGTCAGACATGATGGTGGTTGCTGCAGCTGTCATTGTTGAGTTGTGTCAGACATGATGGTGGTTGCTGCAGCTGTGTCATTGTTGTGTCAGACATGATGGTGGTTGCTGCAGCTGTGTCATTGTTGAGTTGTGTCAGACATGATGGTGGTTGCTGCAGCTGTGTCATTGTTGTGTCAGACATGATGGTGGTTGCTGCAGCTGTGTCATTGTTGAGTTGTGTCAGACATGATGGTGGTTGCTGCAGCTGTGTCATTGTTGAGCTGTGTCAGACATGATGGTGGTTGCTGCAGCTGTGTCATTGTTGAGTTGTGTCAGACATGATGGTGGTTGTTGCAGCTGTGTTATTGTTGAGTTGTGTCAGACATGATGGTGGTTGCTGCAGCTGTGTCATTGTTGAGTTGTGTCAGACATGATGGTGGTTGCTGCAGCTGTGTCATTGTTGAGTTGTGTCAGACATGATGGTGGTTGCTGCAGCTGTGTCATTGTTGAGTTGTGTCAGACATGATGGTAGTTGCTGCAGCTGTGTTATTGTTGAGTTGTGTCAGACATGATGGTGGTTGCTGCAGCTGTGTCATTGTTGAGTTGTGTCAGACATGATGGTGGTTGCTGCAGCTGTGTCATTGTTGAGTTGTGTCAGACATGATGGTAGTTGCTGCAGCTGTATTATTGTTGAGTTGTGTCAGACATGATGGTAGTTGCTGCAGCTGTGTCATTGTCGAGTTGTCTCAGACATGATGGTAGTTGCTGCAGCTGTGTTATTGTTGAGCTGTGTCAGACATGATGGTGGTTGCTGCAGCTGTCTCATTGTCGAGTTGTGTCAGACATGATGGTGGTTGCTGCAGCTGTCATTGTTGAGTTGTGTCAGACATGATGGTGGTTGCTGCAGCTGTGTCATTGTTGTGTCAGACATGATGGTGGTTGCTGCAGCTGTGTCATTGTTGAGTTGTGTCAGACATGATGGTGGTTGCTGCAGCTGTGTCATTGTTGAGTTGTGTCAGACATGATGGTTGCTGCAGCTGTGTCATTGTTGAGTTGTGTCAGACATGATGGTGGTTGCTGCAGCTGTGTCATTGTCGAGTTGTGTCAGACATGATGGTGGTTGCTGCAGCTGTCATTGTTGAGTTGTGTCAGACATGATGGTGGTTGCTGCAGCTGTGTCATTGTTGTGTCAGACATGATGGTGGTTGCTGCAGCTGTGTCATTGTTGAGTTGTGTCAGACATGATGGTGGTTGCTGCAGCTGTGTCATTGTTGTGTCAGACATGATGGTGGTTGCTGCAGCTGTCATTGTTGTGTCAGACATGGTGGTTGCTGCAGCTGTGTCATTGTTGAGTTGTGTCAGACATGATGGTGGTTGCTGCAGCTGTGTCATTGTTGAGCTGTGTCAGACATGATGGTGGTTGCTGCAGCTGTGTCATTGTTGAGTTGTGTCAGACATGATGGTGGTTGCTGCAGCTGTGTCATTGTTGAGTTGTGTCAGACATGATGGTTGCAGCTGTGTCATTGTTGAGCTGTGTCAGACATGGTTGTTGCTGCAGCTGTGTCATTGTTGAGTTGTGTCAGACATGATGGTGGTTGCTGCAACTGTGTCATTGTTGAGTTGTGTCAGACATGATGGTGGTTGCTGCAGCTGTGTTATTGTTGAGTTGTGTCAGACATGATGGTGGTTGCTGCAACTGTGTCATTGTTGAGTTGTGTCAGACATGATGGTGGTTGCTGCAGCTGTGCCATTGTTGATTTGTGTCAGACATGATGGTGGTTGCTGCAGCTGTGTCATTGTTGAGTTGTGTCAGACATGATGGTGGTTGCTGCAGCTGTGTCATTGTTGAGTTGTGTCAGACATGATGGTGGTTGCTGCAGCTGTGTCATTGTTGAGTTGTGTCAGACATGATGGTGGTTGCTGCAGCTGTGTTATTGTTGAGTTGTGTCAGACATGATGGTGGTTGCTGCAGCTGTGTCATTGTTGAGTTGTGTCAGACATGATGGTGGTTGCTGCAGCTGTGTCATTGTCGAGTTGTGTCAGACATGATGGTGGTTGCTGCAGCTGTCATTGTTGAGTTGTGTCAGACATGATGGTGGTTGCTGCAGCTGTGTCATTGTTGTGTCAGACATGATGGTGGTTGCTGCAGCTGTGTCATTGTTGAGTTGTGTCAGACATGATGGTGGTTGCTGCAGCTGTGTCATTGTTGAGTTGTGTCAGACATGATGGTGGTTGCTGCAGCTGTGTCATTGTTGAGCTGTGTCAGACATGATGGTGGTTGCTGCAGCTGTGTCATTGTTGAGTTGTGTCAGACATGATGGTGGTTGTTGCAGCTGTGTTATTGTTGAGTTGTGTCAGACATGATGGTGGTTGCTGCAGCTGTGTCATTGTTGAGTTGTGTCAGACATGATGGTGGTTGCTGCAGCTGTGTCATTGTTGAGTTGTGTCAGACATGATGGTGGTTGCTGCAGCTGTGTCATTGTTGAGTTGTGTCAGACATGATGGTAGTTGCTGCAGCTGTGTTATTGTTGAGTTGTGTCAGACATGATGGTGGTTGCTGCAGCTGTGTCATTGTTGAGTTGTGTCAGACATGATGGTGGTTGCTGCAGCTGTGTCATTGTTGAGTTGTGTCAGACATGATGGTAGTTGCTGCAGCTGTATTATTGTTGAGTTGTGTCAGACATGATGGTAGTTGCTGCAGCTGTGTCATTGTCGAGTTGTCTCAGACATGATGGTAGTTGCTGCAGCTGTGTTATTGTTGAGCTGTGTCAGACATGATGGTGGTTGCTGCAGCTGTGTCATTGTCGAGTTGTGTCAGACATGATAGTTGCTGCAGCTGTGTCATTGTTGAGTTGTGTCAGACATGATGGTGGTTGCTGCAGCTGTGTTATTGTTGAGTTGTGTCAGACATGATGGCAGTTGCTACAGCTGTGTTATTGTTGAGTTGTGTCAGACATGATGGTAGTTGCTGCAGCTGTGTCATTGTTGTGTCAGACATGATGGTGGTTGCTGCAACTGTGTCATTGTTGAGTTGTGTCAGACATGATGGTGGTTGCTGCAGCTGTGTTATTGTTGAGTTGTGTCAGACATGATGGTGGTTGCTGCAACTGTGTCATTGTTGAGTTGTGTCAGACATGATGGTGGTTGCTGCAGCTGTGTCATTGTTGAGTTGTGTCAGACATGATGGTTGCTGCAGCTGTGTCATTGTTGAGTTGTGTCAGACATGATGGTGGTTGCTGCAGCTGTGTCATTGTTGTGTCAGACATGATGGTAGTTGCTGCAGCTGTGTCATTGTTGTGTCAGACATGATGGTGGTTGCTGCAGCTGTGAGTGTTATTGTTGAGTTGTGTCAGAATGATGGTGGTTGCTGCAGCTGTGTCATTGTTGAGTTGTGTCAGACATGATGGTGGTTGCTGCAGCTGTGTCATTGTCGAGTTGTGTCAGACATGATGGTGGTTGCTGTAGCTGTGTCATTGTCGAGTTGTGTCAGACATGATGGTGGTTGCTGCAGCTGTGTCATTGTCGAGGTGTGTCAGACATGATGGTGATTTCTGCAGCTGTGTCATTGTCGAGTTGTGTCAGACATGATGGTGGTTGCTGCAGCTGTGTCATTGTTGAGTTGTGTCAGACATGATGGGGGCTTCTGCAGCTGTGTCATTGTTGTGTCAGACATGATGGTAGTTGCTGCAGCTGTGTCATTGTTGAGTTGTGTCAGACATGATGGTGGTTTCTGCAGCTGTGTCATTGAGTTGTGCCAGACATGATGGTTGCTGCAGCTGTGTCATTGTTGAGTTGTGTCAGACATGATGGTGGCTTCTGCAACTGTGTCATTGTTGTATCAGACATGATGGTAGTTGCTGCAGCTGTGTCATTGTTGAGTTGTGCCAGACATGATGGTTGCTGCAGCTGTGTCATTGTTGAGTTGTGTCAGACATGATGGTGGTTGTTGCAGCTGTGTCATTGTTGAGTTGTGTCAGACATGATGGTGGTTGTTCCAGCTGTGTCATTGTTGAGTTGTGTTAGACATGATGGTGGTTTCTTCAGCTGTGTCATTGAGTTGTGTTAGACATGGTGGTGGTTGCTGCAGCTGTGTCATTGTTGAGTTGTGTCAGACATGATGGTGGTTTCTGCAGCTGTGTCATTGTTGAGTTGTGCCAGACATGATGGTTGTTGCAGCTGTGTCATTGTTGAGTTGTGTCAGACATGATGGTGGTTGCTGCAGCTGTGTCATTGTTGAGTTGTGTCAGACATGATGGTGGTTTCTGCAGCTGTGTCATTGTTGAGTTGTGTCAGACATGATGGTGGTTTCTGCTGCTGTGTCATTGTTGAGTTGTGTCAGACATGATGGTGGTTTCTGCAGCTGTGTCATTGTTGAGTTGTGCCAGACATGATGGTTGCTGCAGCTGTGTCATTGTTGAGTTGTGTCAGACATGATGGTTGCTGCAGCTGTGTCATTGTTGAGTTGTGTCAGACATGATGGTGGTTGCTGCAGCTGTGTCATTGTCAAGTTGTGTCAGACATGATGGTGGTTGTTGTTACAACTAGCCTGAGTCTGGCTGGTAACAAGGTTGTGTAAAACACCATTACTTAGCCCACTTGTACATTATTACTTTTAATAAAGTGCAGTAAGATGAGGTTATAGAAAGGGAACTGGACACTTGCACTTTGAAGATTGGTATCTTTAATGAACGTGAATAAAAAGGCCTAGGATATTACATGCATTCAAAATACGAACTGTTATATTTGTAATATAAATGATTCTCTCAACAGAGTTTAAACTGAGGAATAAAATGAGTAAATCTATGTAGAATGAAGACTGACATACCAGAACACGTCCCAGATAATCTAGCATCAAAATGGACAAAACACAGCTTGATGAAACAGATCAAAGCAGCAGTTAACATCACACAACAACGGACAGACGTAAACAAGACCTAAGTGAGGACAAAAACCTTGTACTCCGTACAAGGCATAAAAGTCCCAAATCACTGAACGTAAGCTAAGCGACTTACAATTCCCGACAGTGCACAGATTCCAAACCGAGATAGTTCAATCAAGAATTAAACTCTGGACCTTAGGCATAACAAGTCTCATGATACACAAGCAGAAAATGTCAACTCTTCTTTATTCTACATAAAACTCTGAGATCTTAGTTGTACAGAGGACAGGATGTGTTTCGCCTCACTATCCAGGACATACTCTACGAAAATGTGTTTCAATAAGAAACGTGAAAGTAATAATCTTTATTTCCACAAGCACATGTGCATGGTATACAGGCCTAGCTGACATCAGTGACATACTGCTGTAAAGAAAGTCCGTTGTTATGCAGAACATTTCGCCCAAATTAGGTCAGTTTTGTCCCAGGATGCGACCCACAGTCGACTAACACCCAGGTGCCCATTTTACTGAAGGGTAAACAGGGAGAGCAGGTGTCTTTAGGAAACACATCCTAATGTTTTCTGCCTTACCGGGGAATTGAACCCCGGATTTCAGTGTGTGAGCTGAGTACGCTAGCGATCGAGCTAAGGGAAGCACAAGAAGAGGAGAGACTATGACGTCCTGCCTTCATGACGGCTGCGTAGAGAGAGTGAATGAGTGTCGTGGCGACAGGTAGCTCGAGGCGTCATTCACCAGCGAGCTCCACAAAACTCCCAGAATGCATCTGATGTACATTACTACATTAGTCTGTCACAATACACAGTATATATTATCTTGTAGACTGTGCCCGTGATTGTGTATTGTTTCACAATATCCTTACAAGTCCCCCTCCCGTTTCTACTATAAACCCTTTACCACAACTACCATTACTCTTCCTCCTGAAACCCCCCCTCCCTTCTACCATTCCTCTTCCTCCTTTCACTCCTCCAGCCATATCTCATCCTCCCCACACTCTCGCTTCTTCATCTCCAACCTTCTTCTTCATAACATTCTCTTTCTTCATCTCCCTCTTCTTCTACCTCGGAATACTAAAACACTTCCTCAAATTTCCTCTTTCCTTCCTTCCTTCCTTCCCTCCCCGCTGCATGTAAGGTATTTATTTCCAGGTGACCAGGTAGAAGCCACGAGAACCTGGGTTGGTTTATAAGTTAGGAAGTGGATGATCCATCAACATCTGCAGAAAAAAAAAAATATCGTCCGTGGTGCGTGCAGCCATTCCTCAACCTTCCACTGGCGAACGGTGACCAACCTTCCACTGGCGAACAGTGACCAATCTTCCACTGGCGAACAGTGACCAACCTTCCACTGGCGAACAGTGACCAACCTTCCATTGGAGAATAGTGAGGACAAGGTGTGCAGTGCTTCGCTGGAGTTACTGGGAGGCACTAGTGACATGCACCATCACCACTCACTATACTCTACCATTACTCACTGTACCATCACAATACCGTCACTATGCCATCACTCACTATACCATCATTCACTATACCATCATTCACTATACCATCACTATAACCTCACAA
The DNA here is from genome assembly GCF_038502225.1 of Cherax quadricarinatus. Taxonomy (NCBI): domain Eukaryota; kingdom Metazoa; phylum Arthropoda; class Malacostraca; order Decapoda; family Parastacidae; genus Cherax; species Cherax quadricarinatus. The sequence goes on along the minus strand of NC_091319.1, from coordinate 22,651,899 downwards.
TACACTACCATCACTTACTATACCATCACTCACTATACTCTACCATCACTCACTATACCATCACTCACTATACTACCATCACTCACTGTACTACAGTCACTATATTACCATCACTCACTTTACTACCATCACTCACTATACCGTCACTATGCCATCACTATACTACCATCACTCACTATAATCTACCATCACACACTATAATCTACCATCACTCACTATACTCGACTATCACTCACTGTACTCCATCACTCACTATACCATCACTCACTATACCGTCACTCACTATATTCTGCCATTCACTATACTCTACCATCACTCACTATACTCTACCATCTTTCACTCACTATACACTATACACTCAGTATACCATCACTCACTATATCATCACTCATACTCGACCATCACTATACTCTACCATCACTCACTATACTCTACCATCACTCACTATATCATCACTCATACTCGACCATCACTATACTCTACCATCACTCTCTATACTCTACCATCACTCACTGTACTCTACCATCACTCTCTATACTCTACCATCACTCACTATACTCTACCATCACTCACTATACTCTACCATCACTCACTATACTCTACCATCACTCACTATACCATCACTCACTATACCATAACTCACTGTACTCGACCATTACTATACCATCTACCATTCACTATACTCTACCATCACTCGCTATACCATCAGTATACTCTACCATCACTCACTATACCATCACTCACTATACCATCACTCACTATACCATCACTCACTATACCATCACTCACTATACCATCACTCACTATACCATCACTCACTATACCATCACTCACTATACCATCACTCACTATACCATCACTCACTATACCATCACTCACTATACCATCACTCACTATACGATCACTCACTATACCATCACTCACTATACCATCACTCACTATACCATCACTCACTATACCATCACTCACTATACCATCACTCACTATACCATCACTCACTATACGATCACTCACTATACCATCACTCACTATACCATCACTCACTATACGATCACTCACTATACCATCACTCACTATACCATCACTCACTATACGATCACTCACTATACCATCACTCACTATACCATCACTCACTATACCATCACTCACTATACCATCACTCACTATACCATCACTCACTATACCATCACTCACTATACCATCACTCACTATACCATCACTCACTATACCATCACTCACTATACCATCACTCACTATACCATCACTCACTATACGATCACTCACTATAATCGACCATCACTAACTATACTCTACCATCACTCACTGTACTCTACCATTACTCACTATACTCGACCATCACTCACTATACCATCACTCACTATATATTCTTATTTTTTATAGTAAGATTTGCCGGTTTTGTGAGCTGTGATAGTGAGTTATCTTAACATGTGACTGTTGTGTTAATGTATTATATTAACATGTGACTGTTGTGTTAATGTATTAACATGTGACTGTTGTGTTAATGTATTATTTCAACATGTGACTGCTGTGTTAATGTATTATCTTAACATGTGACTGTTGTGTTAATGTATTATATTAACATGTGACTGTTGTGTTAATGTATTATATTAACATGTGACTGTTGTGTTAATGTATTAACATGTGACTGTTGTGTTAATGTATTATATTAACATGTGACTGTTGTGTTAATGTATTAACATGTGACTGTTGTGTTAATGTATTATTTCAACATGTGACTGCTGTGTTAATGTATTATCTTAACATGTGACTGTTGTGTTAATGTATTATATTAACATGTGACTGTTGTGTTAATGTATTATATTAACATGTGACTGTTGTGTTAATGTATTAACATGTGACTGTTGTGTTAATGTATTATTTCAACATGTGACTGCTGTGTTAATGTATTATCTTAACATGTGGCTGCTGTGTTAATGTATTATCTTAACATGTGGCTGCTGTGTTAATGTATTATCTTAACATGTGGCTGCTGTGTGGTTGTATTATCTTAACATGTGGCTGCTGTGTTAATGTATTATCTTAACATGTGGCTGCTGTGTTAATGTATTATCTTAACATGTGGCTGCTGTGTTAATGTATTATCTTAACATGTGGATGCTGTGTTAATGTATTATCTTAACATGTGGCTGTTGTGTTAATGTATTATCTTAACATGTGGCTGTTGTGTTAATGTATTATTTTTAACATGTAGCTGCTGTGTTAATGTATTATCTTAACATGTGACTGTTGTGTTAATGTCTTATCTTAACATGTGGCTGCTGTGTTAATGTATTATATTAACATGTGACTGTTGTGTTAATGTATTATCTTAACATGTGGCTGCTGTGTTAATGTATTATCTTAACATGTGGCTGCTGTGTTAATGTATTATCTTAACATGTGGCTGCTGTGTTAATGTATTATCTTAACATGTGGCTGCTGTGTTAATGTATTATCTTAACATGTGGATGCTGTGTTAATGTATTATCTTAACATGTGGCTGTTGTGTTAATGTATTATCTTAACATGTGGCTGTTGTGTTAATGTATTATTTTTAACATGTAGCTGCTGTGTTAATGTATTATCTTAACATGTGACTGTTGTGTTAATGTCTTATCTTAACATGTGGCTGCTGTGTTAATGTATTATATTAACATGTGACTGTTGTGTTAATGTATTATATTAACATGTGACTGTTGTGTTAATGTATTAACATGTGACTGTTGTGTTAATGTATTATCTTAACATGTGGTTGTGTTAATGTATTATCTTAACATGTGGCTGTTGTGTTAATGTATTATTTTTAACATGTAGCTGCTGTGTTAATGTATTAACATGTGACTGTTGTGTTAATGTCTTATCTTAACATGTGGCTGCTGTATTAATGTATTATCTTAACATGTGGCTGCTGTGTTAATGTCTTATCTTAATATGTGGCTGCTGTGTTAATGTATTATCTTAACATTTGGCTGTTGTGTTAATGTATTATCATAACATGTGGCTGCTGTGTTAATGTATTATCTTAACATTTGGCTGTTGTGTTAATGTATTATCATAACATGTGGCTGCTGTGTTAATGTATTAGCTTTAACATGTGGCTGTGTTAATGTATTATCTTAACATGTGGCTGCTGTGTTAATGTATTATCTTAACATGTGGCTGCTGTGTTAATGTATTATCTTAACATGTGACTGCTGTGTTAATGTATTATCTTAACATGTGACTTGTGTTAATGTATTATCCTAACATGTGACTGTTGTGTTAATGTCTAATCTTAACATGTGGCTGCTGTGTTAATGTCTTATCTTAACATGTGGCTGCTGTGTTAATGTATTATCTTAACATGTGACTTGTGTTAATGTATTATCCTAACATGTGACTGTTGTGTTAATGTCTAATCTTAACATGTGGCTGCTGTGTTAATGTATTATCTTAACATGTGGCTGCTGTGTTAATGTATTATCTTAACATGTGACTGTTGTGTTAATGTATTATCTTAACATGTGGCTGCTGTGTTAATTTATTATCTTAACATGTGGCTGCTGTGTTAATGTATTATCTTAACATGTGGCTGCTGTGTGGTTGTATTATCTTAACATGTGGGTGCTGTGTGGTTGTATTATCTTAACATGTGGCTGCTGTGTTAATGTATTATCTTAACATGTGACTGTTGTGTTAATGTATTATCTTAACATGTGGCTGCTGTGTTAATGTATTATCTTAACATGTGGCTGCTGTGTTAATGTATTATCTTAACATGTGGCTGCTGTGTTAATGTATTATCTTAACATGTGGCTGCTGTGTTAATGTATTATCTTAACATGTGGCTGCTGTGTTAATGTATTATCTTAACATGTGGCTGCTGTGTTAATGTATTATCTTAACATGTGGCTGCTGTGTGGTTGTATTATCTTAACATGTGGCTGCTGTGTTAATGTATTATCTTAACATGTGGCTGCTGTGTTAATGTATTATCTTAACATGTGGCTGCTGTGTTAATGTATTATCTTAACATGTGGCTGCTGTGTGGTTGTATGGCAACACAGCGCGGCATGAATTATGTAACTGCGCAGTGCTTCTCACCTGCGCCCTCACTGCTACTCTCGCTAGGTGTCTCCACAGAGTTATTCTGTTCCAGATATTAATCCCAGGGAAAGTAATGAGAGTTACTTTACTTGCCTCTTCTTCTTCCATAAGCCGCGACTCATAGCAAAAGTTTTTACAGTAAAGGTACCCAGGTATTTCAGATGTTTTATTAATCAAGTTGTGTTTATTGGATCCTCTCACTGATAGGATAGTTCACTAATTTCTAGGTACCTGTTTTACTGCTAGTTGAACACTGACAACAGGTTTACAAGACCTCCTCATATTTCTCACCTGCCCGAGTATTGAACCTGGGTCCTTCAGGTTGTGGGCTGAGCGTTATACGACACAGGTGCAAGTGACACAGTAGCGTTGAAAGTTACCAGTGTGGCCCACCACACCTGCTGTATCAAGGCTTCATTATTATTATTATTATTATAATCATGGGGAGCGCTAAACCCGTAGACATTATACAGCGCCTGTGGGGAGGGGGAATGGGAGGTATTCAAGCTCAGTTCAGGAAACTGGAGCACAGATCCAATTCCCTAGATCAAGAGCCCCTCACCAACTTCAAGTAACCTCCTTTGAGGGGCCAGAGGCTGCAGTAATAATAATAATAATAATAATAATAATAATAATAATAATAATAATATCTTTATTTTTATAAGAACATTACAAGGTATACAGTCCTAGCTGAGATCAATGACATACTACTATATAGAAGTCCCTTGTTATGCAGAACATTTCCTGCAAATTAGGTTTATCTTGTCGCAGGATGCGACCCACACCAGTAACTAACACCCAGGTACCCATTTTACTGATGAATGAACATGGACAGCAGGTGTCTTGTGGAAACATGTCCTAATGTTTTTCAGCCGTACCAGGGGGTCGAGCTACAGTCAATGGGTGTAGCAACTGCGTCCTTCAAGAACCAGGTTGTGATGGCAAAGTTTGTCGTGTGGGTCGATGATTCCAACAGCCTAGTTAATCAGTCAGTCAACAAGGAAGTCTGGCATATGTCCAGACTGCGAGGTTGGTGGTTAATAGGATTTAAAGCCTTTTGACAACACGAGGGTCATTGAGGGTGTACGTGACCTGTTTACCACCACTCAAGAATACTTTAATCCCTAAAATAATCATTAAACTCGCGGTATATGTATACAGAGATACACACCTCAGTGTGTTAGGTAAGACACATATGCAACAGTTAGACAACTTTATTCCGAAACGTTTCGCCTACACAGTAGGCTTCTTCAGTCGAATACTGTCGAATACTTTCTGTATTCGACTGAAGAAGCCTACTGTGTAGGCGAAACGTTTCGGAATAAAGTTGTCTAACTGTTGCATATGTGTCTTACCTAACAACCTGTCGGTATTGTATACCATTTTGATGTTCACACCTCAGTGTGTTGTGAGGGTAGACTCCTCCAGACCGGTCACATTAAATACTTATGAGCGGCTTGTCCATCTTCAGCTCGTCCTCGCATCATATATATCAAGCGTTACCAACGAACTAAACCACCGGCTGTTTGCTATGTTTATCCTTATCCTCGTTTGTGTAAATTGTTTAATGGCTGTTAAAGTTTGGTCAGTTTTTGTATATTGCGCAATTTTGGTTGCTTGACATTAAATGTAACCTTACCATTGTTTTGTTGAGGATGTGTTGTAGAGCAGATCGTTCAGAAAGACACGTTACGAAATGAGCGATGTATCGACGGGTTGGCACTGCACCCACTACGATGTATCGACGGGTTGGCACTGCACCCACTACGATGTATCGAGGGGTTGGCACTGCACCCACTACGATGTATCGAGGGGTTGGCACTGCACCCACTACGATGTATCGAGGGGTTGGCACTGCACCCACTACGATGTATCGAGGGGTTGGCACTGCACCCACTACGATGTATCGAGGGGTTGGCACTGCACCCACTACGATGTATCGAGGGGTTGGCACTGCACCCACTACGATGTATCGAGGGGTTGGCACTGCACCCACTACGATGTATCGAGGGGTTGGCACTGCACCCACTACGATGTGTTCATGAAGGCGAGCCCTTGTTTCTTTCATACTCTCCTTTTAAGACTGACACTGCTTGCCACACTGCTGCTTTATTGCTACCATAGTTACTTTTGAAGGTCAGTAAAGAAATGGATGGTTGTAACATGTCTGGACACCACACAGTGTTGTGTAAGGTTGTAACATGTCTGAACCCCCACACAGTGTTGTGTAAGATTGTAACATGTCTGAACCACCACACAGTGTTGTGTAAGATTGTAACATGTCTGAACCACCACACAGTGTTGTGTAAGATTGTAACATGTCTGAACCACCACACAGTGTTGTGTAAGATTGTAACATGTCTGAACCACCACACAGTGTTGTGTAAGATTGTAACATGTCTGAACCACCACACAGTGTTGTGTAAGATTGTAACATGTCTGGACCGCCAGTGTTATGGAAGGTTGTAACATGTCTGGACCACCACTCACACTTGCCAAGTGGTTGATTAAATATCAGAGTTATGAGGTTAAACCTGCTGTGCACACTTCCTGTGCTGCTGCTGCCGCTGCTGCCGCTGCTGCCGCTGCTGCTGCTGCCGCTGCTGCTGCTGCCGCTGCTGCTGCCGCTGCTGCTGCTGCCGCTGCTGCTGCCGCCGCTGCTGCTGCCCAGCCACCATTGCAGTACGTACGTTATTTATTATCGACCAACTGATGAACTAGACACATGTAAAACACTTCACCTGTGTAGCTTTAGTTTAATGATGTTTCGCCAGCCAACAGAACTATTCATAAAACATAGTGGAAGATAAGGTAATCGGTCCCCCAACCCTGAAAGACTACATAGAAGACTGAAGATGAGGTAATCAGTCCCTGAGCCTTGCATAGGGTGTTCACTGCCTCAGTCTTGACGCAAGAAGGTGGGCTGAAATATTATCTTATATATAATTATAATATTCACGGGGAAGTTTCTGGAGAGTGGGGTGTCGTCAGGTTCCATCTAAAGGGAAGAAATGATCCAGTTCCTTAGATCAAGAGCGTTTCAAGAGAGGCTCCTTGATGCCGGTGAGAGGCTCTTGATAAAAGAAATTGTACCTGATCTCTATCTCCTTCCTTGGATCGAATCTCATTACCTGGTAATTAGACTTGTTTCCCCCAGGTACTCTTATGACCCCTACCCGTTTACCGCTCCCCATAATAATAATAATAATAATAATAATAATAATAATAATAATAATAAATATAATCAATGAAGTAAGCTATGCTGGGGTAGCAGGGAGCACTAATAACAGTTGATCAAACTTCAACACCTTAAAATAAGATAATTTTCTTATTAGTTTTAAGTTATTTTTTCACACACATATTCTTGATTATACTCGAAGAAAAAAATATTCTTTGAAATTTAGGAACCCGAACTCCACCTGCAGTTTACCTGGAGGGAGTTCCAGGATCAAAGCTCCCGAGGCCCGGTCCATGACCAGGCCTCCAGGTGAATCCGAGCCTCATTAACTAGGTTCTTACTGTTGGCCGCACGCAGACCAACGTACAAACTACAGCCCGGCTAGTCAGGTACTGACTTCAGTAATCTATCCAGCTCCCTCTTGAAGACAGCCAGTGGTATAATGGTAAATGTAATCCCCTTTATGTATGATTGGAGGATGATGCTTATTGTGTTGTCTTAGTGTACTCGTGGAACCCCTGCTTTTCATTGGGGGGATGCACCGTCTGCCTAGTTTTTTGCTTTAGTAGGGAGTGATTTCTGTGTGCAGATTTGGAACTAGTCCGTCTAGGATTTTTCAGGTGTAAATTATGTAACTTTCTCGCCTGCGCTCTAAGGAATACTGGTCAGGGGACCCTAGTCAGTATTGTTTCCCTGTTGTGTGATAGTTGTTATAACTTATTACTGACGTTACAGACTAAGAATAGTATGAAAAACTGTTTTACTGTTGAACAGACAAGGCTCATCACGCCACCACTTGTTGAGAAAAAACAAAAAAAAATATTGCTGACCGAGGTAGCAGCAAGGTAATCCACCAAGACTTAATTTTTAAATGATTTAAGCTGTAAGAGTTGAATTACAGCAATACTAGAATGCTTTAAATTCAAAGTATATTCCACACGATAAATTGATTATACAGAAATGGATGACACTTGAATGCAAGTAGAGTCCATAGTTAGGCAGATTATGTCGAAGCTTTGTGTACCAGATTACAAGTATTCAGTGCAGATGTTTGTGTTTTTATAAAAGATGGTGTGGTAGGAAGAACAGAATATTATTTAAGTCTCAGGGAGAAATCTTTGCTATAGTGGTGATAAGTATCTGTTGTTATGATGCAGTGAGTGGAACCCTGGCCCTAAACGTCCAACCAGTTACCCCTGAGCCTACACGTCCAGCCAGTAACCCTTGACCCTACACGTCCAACCAGATACCCCTGGCCCTACACGTCCAGCCAGTTACCCCTGACCCTACACGTCCAGTCAAGTCACCCCTGGCCCTATACGTCCAGTCAGTCACCCCTGACCCTATACGTCCAGCCAGTTACCCCTGACCCTACACGTCCAGCCAGTAACCCCTGACCCTACACGTCCAGCCAGTCACCCCTGGCCCTATATGTCCAGTCAGTCACCCATGACCCTATACGTCCAGCCAGTCACTCCTGACCCTATACGTCCAGCCAGTCACCCCTGACCCTATACGTCCAGCCAGTCACCCCTGACCCTATACGTCCAGCCAGTCACCCCTGACCCTATACGTCCAGCCAGTCACCCCTGGCCCTACACGTCCAGCCAGTCACCCCTGGCCCTACACGTCCAGCCAGTCACCCCTGGCCCTATACGTCCAGCCAGTCACCCCTGGCCCTATACGTCCAGCCAGTCACCCCTGGCCCTACACGTCCAGCCAGTCACCCCTGGCCCTACACGTCCAGCCAGTCACCCCTGACTCTATACGTCCAGCCAGTCACCCCTGGCCCTATACGTCCAGCCAGTCACCCCTGACCCTACATGTCCAACCACAGTCACCGTTGGCCCCACACGTCCGATCGCAGTCACCGTTGGCCTCACACGTCCGATCTCAGTCACCGTTGGCCCCACACGTCCGATCGCAGTCACCGTTAGCCCCATTCGTCCGACCGCAGCTACCACCAGCCTCGCACGTCCGGCCGCAGTCACCGCTGGCCGCGCACTAACAATGTTGAGGCTGGAGGTGGACACAGCGGGCCGCTGCGCACCCCACACAACATTGTCATTGTGGCTGGAAACTATGGTTCAGCTTGTCACAGAATTGTCATTACGTGAAACTAACGCCATGGACACGTCCAAAAATACTTTTTCGCCTCCCTCTACATTTCAGAGTTTCCATAAAACTAAATTTTATATAAAAACATTTTTAATAACAAGATTGTAAACAACCCACGGAACGGGTGTGATTTGAACTGATGGCGAGTGAGTAGTAAAACTCCAGGCCAGTGCGTAAGCCACTGGGCCAGTTGACTACAGCAAGATTCATCCATCTATATATTTATACACCATAGGAAGATTAGCATCGGCCACCACTGTGACCACAAATGCAGCTGCCAGCTGGCGGGAGATTCAAGACTGATGGACTGAACACACCGACTCCAGGCTGAGGGACTGATTGTCTCAAATACTTTTTCTCCAAGGTTGATGGACTGATTACATAATCATTATTTCATTACTACTCCTGCCTTTGTATATGTCTGAAAAAGCCTACTGTGTAGACGAAATGTTTCATCAGTAAAGATACCCAACTGTCGCACATGTGTCTTAATCTTCAACTGGAAAACATACCGAGGATGGCGAAGTTGATTCAGTGTATCAGAACTTTGTTACGAAGCTACGAGCAGCTGTGCCGGAAGTGAATCTGAACTTTTTAGAAAGATGCAGAGTTGGGAGGACATATTTAAATGTGCAGGTGGAAAACTAGAATAAATAAAGAGGATATAAATAATGTGTTGAAAGTATCGAACCAAGACAGGACTTGCAGCAAGTAAGTAAGTAAGTAAGTTTATTCAGGTATACACAAATACAGTTACATAGAATTATCATACATAGCAGCATATGTGTAGAAAACCTAGGATAACCCAAAAAAGTCAGACAGAGTGACTTATTTCCATTGGGGTCAAATTGGACAAATTCAGGTTTAGAAAGGACATAACGAAATACTGATGAGTTTCGAGAGTTTTACTATTCCCAGAGCCCGGCCATGGGCCAGGCTCGTCTGGTGTTCCTCTTCGAGCGGGGCTCCTTGACGTGGCGAAGAGGTGCTTGGTCTCAGGAATCAAATCCTTTGGTCTACTTCCTTAGACCGAGTCTACGTACCCCCCCCCGATCCTCCCTTTTCTATCCCTTCCTCCCCATAACCCCCCTTTTTTCCCTTCCCTCCCCTCCCCTCTCCCAACCCTCCCCTTTTTCCCCTTCTCATTTGTAGCCTCTGGGGTCCTCCCCTCTGGCATTAAGGTTTCTAGGTGGGGGGTGGCATGCTGGGGTTCGTCCCCCTCTGTGAGGTCCCTCTGGGGTGGTGTGGTTTGCAGTGGAATCTGAGTTGTCTGAGGATGCCTTGCTTCCTTCCTGGATTTCCAGGTCGTGGGCAGGGTGCCCTTTGGATGATGGGTGTATCTCCGGAAGCTGCCTGTTGGTTCTAGGGGGTGGCAGCCGAAGGAGGTATGCTTTGTGGCAGGTTTCCGACCATCCTTTCTTTTGTCCACGGAGGTAGCTTGGTGGATGTGAGGTTGCTACCCAGGAGCACTGGTTTACTGGTGTGAAGGGTAGGGTATGGCACAGGTTCCACACTGCATCTTCACTGCCAGTGGCCTCGAGGCCCTCTCGGATGAGGGGAGGAGCTTTCAGGCCCTCCATGCCTCCTAGTGACCGTCCCTCCACTGTCCCTCTTTTTTTTTCTTTCCTTCTTTCTTTTTTTTCTCAAAATAACAAGAAAGAAGATATTACAGAAGATCCACCTATTATTTTGGGTCTTCTCCCTGTGAAACCCTTCCTCCTCTCAGGCCCCATTCTGATCCCACACCCTGTTCTAACCCTGCTTTGTTATTGGACCATTTTCTCGACTTTTCTCATACCCCTGTACCTTCTGCCATTGATGCTGCGTCACTTGCTTCAGGTGCTGCAGCGTCACCCATTTCTGTTCATGCCGTTGCTTCTAGCATGCCTTTCACAATGTGTCCGAATTCCCGAATTTACAAATGACATCTCAAACTGATTATCTTTATGATCATGGAATTGGTAAAACTCATTTATGGCACGTTGGCCAAAATATATCCTTCCATGTTCTTTAAAGTGGTGTGCATAACAGTGCAGAATTCAGAACAAGCTCATGCACTCTCCTGCATCACTTCTATAGATAACATACCAGTCACTGTTCGTAAGCATGCTACTCTTAATTCTTGCAGTGGTACTGTGGTCTTACTGCATACCATTGTACAAATTGATTTTTTGTCTTGTGGCAAGAATATTTTAGAACAATTAGCCCTTCAGAACCTCCCTATTCTCAGGGTAGATACATCCTGCCTGCTCGTGGGAGAAGGCATTTTCCTAGTAACATTTATATTGTGGGACATCACCTAGAGCTCCGTCATGTAGTTCCCACTCCCCAACAGTGTCGTAATTGCTGGCGTTTTGGACACCCCGCTAAACACTGCAGATCTGCCGCAGAATGCCACAGATCTGCAGTCTGTAGTCTTCCCCCCTCTTGTCTCAATTGCAGGGAACCTCATCCTTCCTTTTCATGCATGAGGGCCTCACACTATGGCTGTCTCTCAGCTCCGCCTTCAAGGTAAACTCCCTCGTGTCCCTTATGCTTGGGTAGCGCGAAGACCTCCAACCTCGACGGTCCTCCTGCCTCCCAATCCCTCTGTGTCTGTGTCTTCTGGGGTCACCCTAGTTTCTAATTATTTTGTAGTTTTATTCTCTGACACTTCTACCTCCACGCCACTTCCTACTTCTACTTCTTCATCACACTCGCTTGCTTCTCAGTCTATGAGACCTCGCAGACCTACACTTTCTTCGTATCCATCACCTGCACAGAATATATCTCCTACCTTGGTGCCTCGTTCTCACCCCCTTTCCATCTCTCACATGAAGGTAGAAGTTCAACCCCCTCATGTAGTCCCCTCTTCCCCTGTTCCCCCTATCTTCCTCCATAGTTACCCTTCAACCTCCTTCCTCTCCTGTTACACTGTAGGCCTCTTCTACCCCAGCCAACACATCTCTCCAGGTTCATACTCCCTGCCCCCCTCAGACCTCTTTAGTTGCCTCCATAGTTACTCTTTGCAATGCCTCTTTGCAATGCCTCTTCTGTCTCTGACATCAAGGCATGGTCGGCTTCCCTAACAACAGAGACGTTAGACACTATCTCCAGCTATATTGCGGAGATGACACCCCGAATGGACACCAATGCGACTCCTTCCATCCCTTCTATTTCAAGACCCTTGTAACATTCTATTCCTCTGCAACATTCACATTCTTCCTTGATTACATGCTTACCATTACCCCACATGTTGACTTTATAGATCCTAAAAGCCCATAGGTTTTATCGTTTCTTATTGGTGCCAGTTTTATTTCTGAACATAATGTCTTTTTTACAATGGAATATTCATGGCCTTAGGGGCAATCGAGAACTCCAAATGATGCTCTCCCAGTTGTCTCCAGTATGTGTTGGGTTGCAAGAGCCCAAAATTCATTCTGCTGTCATTCGCCTCATTTTGGGGTATGTGGTATTACATTCTTCAGATCCTTTACCTGATGAGTCATTTAATGAAAGTGGGCTTCCTGTGTGCGTTGATATACCTATCAACAAGTTTTTATTCATTCCCCACTGCATTATACTGCAGCTTGGATTTATTAACGCAGATGGTTTACAGTTTGCTCTCTTTATCTTTCTCCCTCCCATGCATTTTGTATCTCTGATATTGCATTTTTAATTTCTTCTCTACCGCTGCCCATCTTGTTGGGTGATTTTAACGCTCACCATCATCTGTGGGAAGAGTCCCACTGCGACTCTCATGGTGATCAGTTGGAGAGACTTCTCGCTTCTCATCCTCTTCATGTTTTAAATACAGGTGCTCCTACCCATTTTGACTCTTGCAATTAGTCTTCTGCATTGATCTTTCTATCTATTCCTCGCCCATTGCACTTGATTTCATGTGGTCTTTTCTTCCAGATTTACATGACAGTGATCACTTTCTTATCCTTACTTCTACTACATATACCTGACCGTTTTGTAACCCTCGTTGGCAATTTTCTCGAGCAGATTGGGACATACTCCCATCTAACCACTTGAGGCGAGGACCCCCTTTCATCCTTTATTGATGAACTGGTGTACCAATTTTCGACCTTAGTCCTAACTGTGGTGATTCATTCTATCCCCCAAACCTCAGGTAGGCATTCTCAGACATGCGTACCATACCTTAGTGGTCTCCTACATGCGCCTGCGCAGTGCTGCGTGGGGAAATTATCGATATAACCATACCGTGGAGCATCTGTTGAATTTTAAGCAGGCAAGGGCAGTTGCTCACCACATCATACGCGGCACTAAATATTCTTGTTAGCGAAACTACTTGTTTACCATTACTTCGTCTTCCCCTGTGTGCGATTTGGAAAAAGGTGCAGAAATTGTGTGGTAAGTACACTCCGAACCCAGCTTCCATTTTGTGGGTTGTTGGAGTTGATGTCATAGAACTTTTAGAAGTTGACACAGAAATCGGAAACCATCTTGTCTGTATCTCCTGAGTGCTTCACCTCTGTCCCTCATTTCTTGCTTCTAAACCTACCAAAGAGCAATTGCCCTCAGATTTCTCCTCCGATGGACTGGAGCCATACAATGTACCTTTTACTCTTCTAGAATTAGAGTCCACGCTTTTCATGTGCCGGCCGTCAGCACCGGGACCTGATGATATCCACATCAGTATTCTTCACTATCTCCATTCTACGCCCCTTCCCGTTCTTTTATGTCTTTTCAAGCTAATTTGGGAGCGAGGGGTTCTCCCACAACACTGGAAATCAGCTATTGTGTTACGATTTCACAAACCAGGTGCCTCAGGGGTTGACACCTCTCATTATTGTCCCATTGACCTGACCAGTGTGGTCTGCAAGGTGATGGAATGATTGGTGAATAGATGTCTGATGTGGTTCTTAGAGACACACAGCCTTACCCCTAGCCACTATGGCTTTCACAAAGGCTGCTCTCCTTTAGACCCCATGCTCCACTTTGATACATATATTCGAAATGCCTAGCGGTCTTTTTCAATCTAGAGAAGGCATATGACACCACTTGGAGGTATAACATTCTAGCCCAAGCCTACTCCTTAAGCCTTATTGGTAATCGCTTTCCTCGGACTTTGTACAAGCTGAAGGAGTCCCACAAGGTTGTGTCCTCAGTACTACTCTTTTTCTCTTAGCTATAAATGACCTACCTTCCATTCTTCCTTCTCATATTTGGTCATCTCTTTATGTTGACAACTTTGCTATAGCTTACTCGGTCACTGACTGTCAAGTAGCAGCAGCCTCCCTTCAGGTTGTGATAGACCGAGTCTCCCATTGGACCACTTCTCATGGCTTTAAATTTTCCAGTATGAAAACCCAATTCATTACCCCCACTAGACACCCACTTATACCGGATACTCCCTTGTACTTACATGGTTCACGTACTCTGGCATGTGATATGGTCAGGTTTCTGGGCCTGCTCTTTGATTGCTGGCTGATGTGGAGACCCCACATTTCTTTGTTGAAGACAACTTGCCATGGTCGGCTAAATCTTCTTAACGTTCTCGCACATTGTTCATGGGGGGCAGATCGTTGCACTCTCCTCCATTTACATTCCATCCTAATCTTGTCCAAGCTAGATTATGGTGACCAAATCTATTCTGTGGCCTCTCCTGCAACTCTGTCATCTAAGTTAGATCCTATTCATCACCAAGGTTTCTGCCTGTGCCTTGGTGCCTTTCGTTCATCCCCTGTTGAGAGCCTCTTTGCAGAAGTGAATTTTCCATCCTTGTCTGATTGTCGTGATGCTCATTGCCTTCACTACTATGTTCAATCTCATGACCTCTACAATCCTCCTGTATATAGGATAGTCACTGATATTAGTAGACGTTCTTTATTTGTTCGTCGCCCCTGTTTACTCTGTCCCTCTTCTCTCCACCTCCATTCACTCTTGTCTTCTCTTCAGTTACCACCTCTCTATGTTCATGTAGCATCTCACTTTTCCCTGCCCCCTTGGGAAGTTCTGACTGTTCAACTACCTACGTTGGCTTTCCACTCTCTTTTTCTTAACCACTTCCGCTCTCATTCTCATGCCATCACAGTGTACACCGATGGTTCTAAGTCTTTTGATGGCGTCGGATTCGCAGCAGTGTTTCTGGACAGTGTCGTGGGAGGGCATTTATTACCCTCGGCTAGCATTTTTATGGCTGAATTGTATGCCATTCTTGTAGCACTTATCCATATTGCATCTATGCCTTTGTCACCATTTGTTGTTGTTTCAGACTCCCTTAGTGCTTTACAAGCTTTATGGAAATTTGATACACCTCATCCCCTAGCTCTTCGTATTCAACTTTGGTTATGCCATATCTCTAGCAAATACATAGATATTGTTTTTTGTTGGGTCTCTGGTCATGTTGACGTACAGGGCAATGAACAGGCAAAAACTGCTGCATGGTTAACAGTACATGACTTCCCAGTTTCATATAGAGGTGTTCCATTCATGGACTATTTTGCTGTAATTGCTACCCATCTTCACACCCATTGGCAACAACGTTGGTCTAATCTGCTCCATAACAAACTTCATTCTGTTAAACCGAGTGTAGGTTTCTGGCCATCTTCTTGTCATCAGTGTCGAGGTTGGGAGACTACTCTCTCCTGTCTTCACATCGGCCACATTTGTCTTACTTACGGGATCTCATGGAGAGGCGTCCTGTTCCTGTGTGAATTGCCAAGTTCCAGTATCTGTTAGGCACATTCTGTTGGACTGCCCACTATCAACGAGCATGCAGAATTTACCTCCAACGTTGTCTTCGCTCTGCTGCCCTTTCTTTACCTTCCCTTCTTGCTGACAGAGCCTCCTTTAATCCAGACTCTCTCATTGACTTTTTGACAGCAACTGATTTACTACACAAACTCTGATGATGTCTCTAGCATTCTCCTCAGTCCTTTCTACCTTCATCTCTAGCTACCCTCTACCCCTGCACTATCCTCTGCCCCGCTGCACTAAATAACCTAATAATCATCCCTCTCCTTATTACCCGTTACCCCTGCATCCTTCCCTACCCTGCTGCGCTCTATAACTCTTGTGCTTTAGCGCTTCCTTTTTATTATATTTTTTTATTATAATCATCTGGTGTTAGCGTAATCAACCAGGCTGTTGCTGCTGGAGGCCTGCTGCCCCACATATCCATCACAGCCTGGTTGATCTGGCACCTAGTGAAGATGTGTGTCCAGAAGAAGAATTGTAGATGAGTGGAACAAACTCCCGAGTAGTCACTGAGGAAAGAACTTTGAGTAGCTTTAAACATACAGGATGACCCAAAAGTCTGGATACGTAGGCGAAATTGTTTATAATAGCTCTGGTAACTGCGGGGAAAAAACAGAATATTAATAATATTTCCTGTGTCCAGGCTTTTGGGTCACCCTGTAGGATGGTGGAGCCGCGGGGGCACTGATCCCCGGAATACCCTCCAGGTAGTGCAAGAATGGTATATAATACCGACAAGATGAAATTAAGAAACATGTGCAACATTTGGGTATCTTTATTGTAGATAAAGATACCCAGATGTGGGAAAGAGTAGGAAAGAAGGGAAAGTGGATGAGGGGGTGAGGGGGGACTGGGTGAGGGAGAGAGGGGGAGTGGAGGGAGTGGGGGAGGGGGAGAAGGGGAGTGGGTGAAGGGGAGAGGAGGGACTGCGTGAGGGAGGGGGAGTGGGTGAGGGAGAGAGGGGGAGTGGGTGAGGGAGAGAGGGGGAGTGGGTGAGGGAGAGAGGGGGAGTGGGTGAGGGAGAGAGGGGGAGTGGGTGAGGGAGAGAGGGGGAGTGGGTAAGGGAGAGAGGGGGAGTGGGTCAGGGAGAGAGGGGGAGTGGGTGAGGGAGAGAGGGGGAGTGGGTGAGGGAGAGAGGGGGAGTGGGTAAGGGAGAGAGGGGGAGTGGGTGAGGGAGAGAGGGGGAGTGGGTGAGGGAGAGAGGGGGAGTGGGTGAGGGAGAGAGGGGGAGTGGGTGAGGGAGAGAGGGGGAGTGGGTGAGGGAGAGAGGGGGAGTGGGTAAGGGAGAGAGGGGGAGTGGGTGAGGGAGAGAGGGGGAGTGGGTGAGGGAGAGAGGGGGAGTGGGTGAGGGAGAGAGGGGGAGTGGGTGAGGGAGAGAGGGGGAGTGGGTTTGGGAGAGAGGGGGAGTGGGTGAGGGAGAGAGGGGGAGTGGGTGAGGGAGAGAGGGGGAGTGGGTGAGGGAGAGAGGGGGAGGGGTGTGGGAGAGAGGGGGAGGGGGTGAGCAAGAGGCAGAGAGGGGTGTGGGAGAGAGGGGGAGGGGGTGAGCAAGAGAGGGGGAGTGGGTGAGGGAGAGAGGGGGAGTGGGTGAGGGAGAGAGGGGGAGTGGGTGAGGGAGAGAGGGGGAGTGGGTAAGGGAGAGAGGGGGAGTGGGTGAGGGAGAGAGGGGGAGTGGGTAAGGGAGAGAGGGGGAGTGGGTGAGGGAGAGAGGGGGAGTGGGTGAGGGAGAGAGGGGGAGTGGGTGAGGGAGAGAGGGGGAGTGGGTAAGGGAGAGAGGGGGAGTGGGTGAGGGAGAGAGGGGGAGTGGGTGAGGGAGAGAGGGGGAGTGGGTGAGGGAGAGGGGGAGAGTGTGAGCGAGAGAGGGGGAGTGGGTGAGGGAGAGAGGGGGAGTGGGTAAGGGAGAGAGGGGGAGTGGGTGAGGGAGAGAGGGGGAGTGGGTGAGGGAGAGAGGGGGAGTGGGTTAGGGAGAGAGGGGGAGTGGGTGAGGGAGAGAGGGGGAGTGGGTGAGGGAGAGAGGGGGAGTGGGTAAGGGAGAGAGGGGGAGTGGGTGAGGGAGAGAGGGGGAGTGGGTGAGGGAGAGAGGGGGAGTGGGTGAGGGAGAGAGGGGGAGTGGGTGAGGGGGAGTGGGTGAGGGAGAGAGGGGGAGTGGGTGAGGGAGAGAGGGGGAGTGGGTGAGGGAGAGAGGGGGAGTGGGTGAGGGAGACAGGGGGAGTGGGTGAGGGAGAGAGGGGGAGTGGGTGAGGGAGAGAGGGGGAGTGGGTGAGGGAGAGAGGGGGAGTGGGTGACGGAGAGTGGGGGAGTGGGTGAGGGAGAGAGGGGGAGTAGGTGAGGGAGAGAGGGGGAGTGGGTGACGGAGAGAGGGGGAGTGGGTGAGGGCGAGCGGGGGCGTGGGTGAGGGCGAGAGGGGGAGTGGGTGAGGGAGAGAGGGGGAGTGGGTGTGGGTGTGCGGGGGTGTGGGTGAGGGGGTGTGGGTGAGGGAGAGAGGGGGAGTGGGTGAGGGAGAGAGGGGGAGTGGGTGAGGGAGAGAGGGGGAGTGGGTGAGGGAGAGAGGGGGAGTGGGTGAGGGAGAGAGGGGGAGTGGGTGAGGGAGACAGGGGGAGTGGGTGAGGGAGAGAGGGGGAGTGGGTGAGGGAGAGAGGGGGAGTGGGTGAGGGAGAGAGGGGGAGTGGGTGACGGAGAGAGGGGGAGTGGGTGAGGGAGAGAGGGGGAGTAGGTGAGGGAGAGAGGGGGAGTGGGTGACGGAGAGAGGGGGAGTGGGTGAGGGAGTGAGGGGGAGTGGGTGAGGGAGAGAGGGGGAGTGGGTGAGGGAGAGAGGGGGAGTGGGTGAGGGAGAGAGTGGGAGGGTGGGTGAGGGAGAGAGAGGGAGGGTGAGGGAGACAGGGGGAGTGGGTGAGGGAGAGAGGGGGAGTGGGTGAGGGAGAGAGGGGGAGTGGGTGAGGGAAAGAGGGGGAGTGGGTGACGGAAAGAGGGGGAGTGGGTGAGGGAGAGAGGGGGAGTAGGTGAGGGAGAGAGGGGGAGTGGGAGAGGGAGAGAGGGGGAGTGGGTGAGGGAGAGAGGGGGAGTGGGAGAGGGAGAGAGGGGGAGTGGGTGAGGGAGAGAGGGGGAGTAGGTGAGGGAGAGAGGGGGAGTGGGTGAGGGAGAGAGGGGGAGTGGGAGAGGGAGAGAGGGGGAGTAGGTGAGGGAGAGAGGGGGAGTGGGAGAGGGAGAGAGGGGGAGTGGGAGAGGGAGAGAGGGGGAGTGGGTGAGGGAGAGAGGGGGAGTGGGAGAGGGAGAGAGGGGGAGTAGGTGAGGGAGAGAGGGGGAGTGGGAGAGGGAGAGAGGGGGAGTGGGAGAGGGAGAGAGGGGGAGTGCGTAATAAACCACGAGAGACTCCATTATCTTGGTAAACTTCAAGACCTGGGTCGCCATTATTACATTAACCCGGGTAAAGAGGAGGGGGGGGGAAGGGAAGAAGCGCTAAACCTGCAGGAGAGGGGACGTCATAGAGAGAATCATAGGAAAATGAAAATTAAACAGATTCGTTCCAAGGAAGGGCAGCTCGACCTCTTCGGATCAAGAGCACTCCACCAGCATCAAGACAACACCCCCACCCCCCACCCCCCACCCCCCACCCCCCACCCCCAAGCAGGTGTGTGTCAACAATAAATTGTTTCTTGTTATTGAGATGAAAATATTCTTGTTCTACCTTGTTCACCACACCGTGTAGGGTACAGTGTACCTGTCAGTGTAGGGTACAGTGTACCTGTCAGTGTAGGGTACAGTGTACCTGTCAGTGTAGGGTACAGTGTACCTGTCAGTGTAGGGTACAGTGTACCTGTCAGTGTAGGGTACAGTGTACCTGTCAGTGTAGGGTACAGTGTACCTGTCAGTGTAGGGTACAGTGTACCTGTCAGTGTAGGGTACAGTGTACCTGTCAGTGTAGGGTACAGTGTACCTGTCAGTGTAGGGTACAGTGTTGTACCTGTCAGTGTAGGGTACAGTGTTGTACCTGTCAGTGTAGGGTACAGTGTTGTACCTGTCAGTGTAGGGTACAGTGTTGTACCTGTCAGTGTAGGGTACAGTGGTGTACATGGCAGTGTAGGGTACAGTAGTGTACCTGTCAGTGTAGGGTACAGTGGTGTACCTGTCAGTGTAGGGTACAGTGGTGTACCTGTCAGTGTAGGGTACAGTGGTGTACCTGTCAGTGTAGGGTACAGTGGTGTACCTGTCAGTGTAGGGTACAGTGGTGTACCTGTCAGTGTAGGGTACAGTGGTGTACCTGTCACTGTAGGGTACAGTGGTGTACCTGTCAGTGTAGGGTACAGTGGTGTACCTGTCATTGTAGGGTACAGTGGTGTACCTGTCAGTGTAGGGTACAGTGGTGTACCTGTCACTGTAGGGTACAGTGGTGTACCTGTCAGTGTAGGGTACAGTGCTGTACCTGTCACTGTAGGGTACAGTGGTGTACCTGTCAGTGTAGGGTACAGTGGTGTACCTGTCAGTGTAGGGTACAGTGGTGTACCTGTCAGTGTAGGGTACAGTGGTGTACCTGTCAGTGTAGGGTACAGTGGTGTACCTGTCAGTGTAGGGTACAGTGGTGTATCTGTCAGTGTAGGGTACAGTGGTGTACCTGTCAGGGTAGGGTACAGTGGTGTACCTGTCAGTGTAGGGTACAGTGGTGTACCTGTCACTGTAGGGTACAGTGGTGTACCTGTCAGTGTAGGGTACATTGGTGTACCTGTCAGTGTAGGGTACAGTGGTGTACCTGTCAGTGTAAGGTACAGTGGTGTACCTGTCAGTGTAGGGTACAGTGGTGTACCTGTCAGTGTAGGGTACAGTGGTGTACCTGTCAGTGTAAGGTACAGTGGTGTACCTGTCAGTGTAGGGTACAGTGGTGTACCTGTCTGTCGGGTACAGTGGTGTACCTGACAGTGTAGGGTACAGTGGTGTACCTGTCAGTGTAGGGTGCAGTGGTGTACCTGTCAGTGTAGGGTACAGTGGTGTACCTGACGGTGTAGGGTACAGTGGTGTACCTGTCAGTGTAGGGTACAGTGGTGTACATGGCAGTGTAGGGTACAGTGGTGTACCTGTCAGTGTAGGGTACAGTGGTGTACCTGTCAGTGTAGGGTACAGTGGTGTACCTGTCAGTGTAAGGTACAGTGGTGTACCTGTCAGTGTAGGGTACAGTGGCGTACCTGTCAGTGTAGGGTACAGTGGTGTACCTGACGGTGTAGGGTACAGTGGTGTACCTGTCAGTGTAGGGTACAGTGGTGTACATGGCAGTGTAGGGTACAGTGGTGTACCTGCCAGTGTAGGGTACAGTGGTGTACCTGTCAGTGTAGGGTACAGTGGTGTACCTGTCAGTGTAGGGTACAGTGGTGTACCTTATAGTGAAGGGTACAGTGGTGTACCTGTCTGTCGGGTACAGTGGTGTATCTGACAGTGTAGGGTACAGTGGTGTACCTGTAAGTGTAGGGTACAGTCGTGTACCTGACAGTGTAGGGTACAGTGGTGTACCTGTCAGTGTAAGGTACAGTGGTGTAACTGTCAGTGTAGGGTACAGTGGTGTACCTGACAGTGTAGGGTACAGTGGTGTACCTGTAAGTGTAGGGTACAGTGGTGTACCTGACAGTGTAGGGTACAGTGGTGTACCTGTCAGTGTAGGGTACAGTGGTGTACTTGTCAGTGTAGGGTACAGTGGTGTACCTGTCAGTGCAAGGTACAGTGGTGTACCTGACAGTGTAGGGTACAGTTGTGTACCTGACAGTGTAAAGTACAGTGGTGTACCTGACAGTGTAGGGTACAGTGGTGTACCTGACAGTGTAGGGTACAGTGGTGTACCTAACAGTGTAAGGTACAGTGGTGTACCTGAGTGTAGGATACAGTGGTGTACCTGTCAGTGTAAGGTACAGTGGTGTACCTGACAGTGTAGGGTACAGTGGTGTACCTGTCACTGTAGGGTACAGTGGTGTACCTGACAGTGTAGGGTACAGTGGTGTTCCTGTCAGTGTAAGGTACAGTGGTGTACCTGTCAGTGTAGGGTACAGTGGTGTACCTGTCAGTGTAGGGTACAGTGGTGTACCTGTCAGTGTAGGGTACAGTGGTGTACCTGTCAGTGTAGGGTACAGTGGTGTACCTGTCAGTGTAAGGTACAGTGGTGTACCTGTCAGTGTAGGGTACAGTGGTGTACCTGTCTGTCGGGTACAGTGGTGTACCTGTCAGTGTAGGGTACAGTGGTGTACCTGTCAGTGTAGGGTACAGTGGTGTACCTGACGGTGTAGGGTACAGTGGTGTACCTGTCAGTGTAGGGTACAGTGGTGTACATGGCAGTGTAGGGTACAGTGGTGTACCTGTCAGTGTAGGGTACATTGGTGTACCTGTCAGTGTAGGTTACAGTGGTGTACATGGCAGTGTAGGGTACAGTGGTGTACCTGTCAGTGTAGGGTACAGTGGTGTACCTGTCAGTGTAGGGTACAGTGGTGTACCTGTCAGTGTAGGGTACAGTGGTGTACCTGTCAGTGTAGGGTACAGTGGTGTACCTGTCAGTGTAGGGTACAGTGGTGTACCTGTCAGTGTAGGGTACATTGGTGTACCTGTCAGTGTAAGGTACAGTGGTGTACCTGTCAGTGTAGGGTACAGTGTACCTGTCTGTCGGGTACAGTGGTGTACCTGTCAGTGTAGTGTACAGTGTACCTGTCTGTCGGGTACAGTGGTGTACATGACAGTGTAGGGTACAGTGGTGTACCTGTCAGTGTAGGGTACAGTGGTGTACCTGTCAGTGTATTGTACAGTGGTGTACCTGACGGTGTAGGGTACAGTGGTATACCTGTCAGTGTAGGGTACAGTGGTGTACCTGTCAGTGTAGGGTACAGTGGTGTACCCGTCAGTGTAGGGTACAGTGGTGTACCTGTCAGTGTAGGGTACAGTGGTGTACCTGTCAGTGTAGGGTACAGTGGTGTACCTGTCAGTGTAGGGTACAGTGGTGTACCTGTCAGTGTAAGGTACAGTGGTGTACCTGTCAGTGTAGGGTACAGTGGTGTACCTGTCTGTCGGGTACAGTGGTGTACATGACAGTGTAGGGTACAGTGGTGTACCTGTCAGTGTAGGGTACAGTGGTGTACCTGCCAGTGTAGGGTACAGTGGTGTACCTCACGGTGTAGGGTACAGTGATGTACCTGACAGTGTAGGTTACAGTGGTGTACCTAACAGTGTAAGGTACAGTGGTGTACCTGAGTGTAGGGTACAGTATTGTACCTGTCAGTGTAAGGTACAGTGGTGTACCTGAGTGTAGGGTACAGTATTGTACCTGTCAGTGTAAGGTACAGTGGTGTACCTGACAGTGTAGGGTACAGTGGTGTACCTGTCAGTGTAGGGTACATTGGTGTACCTGACAGTGTAGGGTACAGTGGTGTACCTTTCAGTGTACCTGGAGTTTACCTGGAGAGAGTTCCGGGGGTCAACGCCCACGCGGCCCGGTCTGTGACCAGGCCTCCTGGTGGATCAGAGCCTGATCAACCAGGCTGTTGCTGCTGGCTGCACGGAAACCAAAGTACGAGCCACAGCCCGGCTGATCAGGAACTGACTTTAGGTGCTTGTCCAGTGCCAGCTTGAAGACTGCCAGGGGTCTGTTGGTAATCCCCCTTATGTGTGCTGGGAGGCAGTTGAACAGTCTCGAGCCCCTGACACTTATTGTATGGTCTCTTAACGTGCTAGTGACACCCCTGCTTTTCATTGGGGGAATGGTGCATCGTCTGCCAAGTCTTTTGCTTTCGTAGTGAGTGATTTTCGTGTGCAAGTTCGGTACTAGTCCCTCTAGGATTTTCCAGGTGTATATAATCATGTACCTCTCCCTCCTGCGTTCCAGGGAATACAGGTTTAGGAACCTCAAGCGCTCCCAGTAATTGAGGTGTTTTATCTCCGTTATGCGCGCCGTGAAAGTTCTCTGTACATTTTCTAGGTCGGCAATTTCACCTGCCTTGAAAGGTGCTGTTAGTGTGCAGCAATATTCCAGCCTAGATAGAACAAGTGACCTGAAGAGTGTCATCATGGGCTTGGCCTCCCTAGTTTTGAAGGTTCTCATTATCCATCCTGTCATTTTTCTAGCAGATGCGATTGATACAATGTTATGGTCCTTGAAGGTGAGATCCTCCGACATGATCACTCCCAGGTCTTTGACGTTGGTGTTTCGCTCTATTTTGTGGCCAGAATTTGTTTTGTATTCTGATGAAGATTTAATTTCCTCATGTTTACCATATCTGAGTAATTGAAATTTCTCATCGTTGAACTTCATATTGTTTTCTTCAGCCCACTGAAAGATTTTGTTGATGTCCGCCTGGAGCCTTGCAGTGTCTGCAATGGAAGACACTGTCATGCAGATTCGGGTGTCATCTGCAAAGGAAGACACGGTGCTGTGGCTGACATCCTTGTCTATGTCGGATATGAGGATGAGGAACAAGATGGGAGCGAGAACTGTGCCTTGTGGAACAGAGCTTTTCACCGTAGCTGCCTCGGACTTTACTCTCTTGACGACTACTCTCTGTGTTCTGTTAGTGAGGAAATTATAGATCCATCGACCGACTTTTCCTGTTATTCCTTTAGCACGCATTTTGTGCGCTATTACGCCATGGTCACACTTGTCGAAGGCTTTTGCAAAGTCTGTATATATTACATCTGCATTCTTTTTGTCTTCTAGTGCATTTAGGACCTTGTCGTAGTGATCCAATAGTTGAGACAGACAGGAGCGACCTGTTCTAAACCCATGTTGCCCTGGGTTGTGTAACTGATGGGTTTCTAGATGGATGGTGATCTTGCTTCTTACGACCCTTTCAAAGATTTTTATGATATGGGATGTTAGTGCTATTGGTCTGTAGTTCTTTGCTGTTGCTCTACTGCTCCCTTTGTGGAGTGGGGCTATGTCTGTTGTTTTTAGTAACTGTGGGACGACCCCCATGTCCATGCTCCCTCTCCATAGGATGGAAAAGGCTCGTGATAGGGGCTTCTTGCAGTTCTTGATGAACACAGAGTTCCATGAGTCTGGCCCTGGGGCAGAGTGCATGGGCATGTTATTTATCGCCTGTTCGAAGTCATTTGGCGTCAGGATAACATCGGATAGGCTTGTGTTAATCAAATTTTGTGGCTCTCTCATAAAAAAATAATTTTGATCTTCGACTCTCAGTCTGGTTAGCGGCTTGTTAAAAACTGAGTCATATTGGGACTTGAGTAGCTCACTCATTTCCTTGCTGTCATCTGTGTAGGACCCAGTAGGGTACAGTGGTGTACCTGTCAGTGTAGGGTACAGTGGTGTACCTGTCAGTGTAGGGTACAGTGGTGTACCTGTCAGTGTAGGGTACAGTGGTGTACCTGTCAGTGTAGGGTACAGTGGTGTACCTGTCAGTGTAGGGTACAGTGGTGTACCTGTCAGTGTAGGGTACAGTGGTGTACCTGACAGTGTAGGCTACAGTGGTGTACCTGTCAGTGTAGGGTACAGTGGAGTACCTGTCAGTGTAGGGTACAGTGGTGTACCTGTCAGTGTAGGGTACAGTGGTGTACCTGTCAGTGTAGGGTACAGTGGTGTACCTGTCAGTATAGGGTACAGTGGTGTACCTGTCAGTGTAAGGTACAGTGGTGTACCTGTCAGTGTAGGGTACAGTGGTGTACCTGTCAGTGTAGGGTACAGTGGTGTACCTGTCAGTATAGGGTACAGTGGTGTACCTGTCAGTGTAAGGTACAGTGGTGTACCTGTCAGTGTAGGGTACAGTGGTATACCTGTCAGTGTAGGGTACAGTTGTGTACCTGTCAGCGTAGGGTACGGTGGTGTACCTGTCAGTGTTGGGTACAGTGGTGTACCTGTCACTGTAGGGTACAGTGGTGTATCTGTCAGTGCAGGGTACAGTGGTGTACCTGTCAGTGTAGGGTACAGTGGTGTGCCTGTCAGTGTAGGGTACAATGGTGTACCTGTCAGTGTAGGGTACAGTGGTGTACCTGACAGTGTAGGTAACAGTGGTGTACCTGTTAGTGTAGGGTACAGTGGTGTACCTGACAGTGTAGGTAACAGTGGTGTACCTGTTAGTGTAGGGTACAGTGGTGTACCTGACAATGTAGGGTACAGTGGTGTACCTGTCAGTGTAGGGTACAGTGGTGTACCTGTGGGTGTAGGGTACAGTGTACCTGTCAGTGTAGGGTACAGTGGTGTACCTGACGGTGTAGGGTACAGTGGTGTACCTGTCAGTGTAGGGTACAGTGGTGTACCTGTCAGTGTAGGGTACAGTGGTGTACCTGTCAGTGTAGGGTACAATGGTGTACCTGTCAGTGTAGGGTACAGTGGTGTACCTGTCAGTGTAGGGTACAGTGATGTACCTGTCAGTGTAGGGTACAATGGTGTACCTGTCAGTGTAGGGTACAGTGGTGTACCTGTCAGTGTAGGGTACAGTGGTGTACGTGAGAGTGCAAGGTACAGTGGTGTACCTGTCAGTGTAGGGTACAGTGGTGTACCTGTCAGTGTAGGGTACAGTGGTGTACCTGTCAGTGTAAGGTACAGTGGTGTACCTGACATTGAAAGGTACAGTGTTGTACCTGTCAGTGTAGGGTACAGTGGTGTACCTGTCAGTGCAGGGTACAGTGGTGTACCTGTCACTGTAGGGTACAGTGGTGTACCTGTCACTGTAGGGTACAGTGGTGTACCTGTCAGTGTAGGGTACAGTGGTATACCTGTCAGTGTAGGGTACAGTGGTGTACCTGTCACTGTAGGGTACAGTGGTGTACCTGTCAGTGTAAGGTACAGTGGTGTACCTGTCAGTGTAGGGTACAGTGGTGTACCTGTCAGTGTAGGGTACAGTGGTGTACCTGTCACTGTAGGGTACAGTGGTGTACCTGTCAGTGTAGGGTACAGTGGTGTACCTGTCAGTGTAGGGTACAGTGGTGTACCTGTCAGTGTAGGATAGAGTGGTGTACCTGTCAGTGTAGGGTACAGTGGTGTACCTGTCAGTGTAGGGTACAGTGGTGTACCTGTCAGTGTAAGATACAGTGGTGTACCTGTCAGTGTAGGGTACAGTGGTGTACCTGTCAGTGTAAGGTACAGTGGTGTATCTGTCAGTGTAGGGTACAGTGGTGTACCTGTCAGTGTAAGGTACAGTGGTGTACCTGTCACTGTAGGGTACAGTGTTGTACCTGTCAGTCTCAGTAGTAGTAACCAGTTACCAGTAACCAGTTACCGGAAACCAGTGTACCAGTAGTTGACTCACTACCAACCATCTCTGCCTGAGGCACTGTCTGTATCATATTGTGCTGACCACAGCAGTATTCAAAGACCCCCTCACATATGGGTACTGTGGGCGGCCAGTCAGTTTACGAGGGTGAGCAAGAGAGACAAGGTTACGGCTGTTAGGGCGCTCCCCACATTATCTGTAATTATACGTACTACCAGCCTAAGTGAGTATTACTTTACCCTATCCACGTATCGAACTCCCACATGTTATCAGTGTAAGATACAGTGGTGTACCTGTCAGTGTAGGGTACAGTGGTGTACCTGTCAGTGTAAGGTACAGTGGTGTACCTGTCAGTGTAGGGTACAGTGGTGTACCTGTCAGTGTAGGGTACAGTGGTGTACCTGTCAGTGTAGGGTACAGTGGTGTACCTGTCACTGTAGGGTACAGTGGTGTACCTGTCAGTGTAGGGTACAGTGGTGTACCTGTCAGTGTAGGGTACAGTGGTGTACCTGTAAGTGTAGGGTACAGTGGTGCACCTCACAGTGTAGGGTACAGTGGTGTACCTGTCAGTGTAAGGTACAGTAGTGTAACTGTCAGTGTAGGGTACAGTGGTGTACCTGACAGTGTAGGGTACAGTGGTGTACCTGACAGTGTAGGGTACAGTGGTGTACCTGTCAGTGTAGGGTACAGTGGTGTACCTGTCAGTGTAGGGTACAGTGGTGTACCTGTCAGTGTAATGTACAGTGGTATACCTGTCAGTGTAAGGTACAGGGGTGTACCTGACAGTGTAGGGTACAGTGGTGTACCTGACAGTGTAAGGTACAGTGGTGTACCTGACAGTGTAGGGTACAGTGGTGTACCTGACAGTGTAGGGTACAGTGGTGTACCTAACAGTGTAAGGTACAGTGGTGTACCCGAGTGTAGGATACAGTGGTGTACCTGTCAGTGTAAGGTACAGTGGTGTACCTGACAGTGTAGGGTACAGTGGTGTACCTGTCAGTGTAGGGTACAGTGGTGTACCTGACAGTGTAGGGTACAGTGGTGTACCTGTCAGTGTAAGGTACAGTGGTGTACCTGTCAGTGTAGGGTACAGTGGTGTACCTGCCAGTGTAAGGTACAGTGGTGTACCTGTCAGTGTAGGGTACAGTGGTGTACCTGACAGTGTAGGGTACAGTGGTGTACCTGACAGTGTAGGGTACAGTGGTGTACCTGTCAGTGTAGGGTACAGTGGTGTACCTGTCAGTGTAGGGTACAGTGGTGTACCTGACGGTGTAGGGTACAGTGGTGTACCTGTCAGTGTAGGGTACAGTGGTGTACATGGCAGTGTAGGGTACAGTGGTGTACCTGTCAGTGTAGGGTACAGTGGTGTACCTGTCAGTGTAGGGTACAGTGGTGTACCTGTCAGTGTAGGGTACAGTGGTGTACCTGTCAGTGTAGGGTACAGTGGTGTACCTGTCAGTGTAAGGTACAGTGGTGTACCTGTCAGTGTAGGGTACAGTGGTGTACCTGTCAGTGTAGGGTACAGTGTACCTGACGGTGTAGGGTACAGTGGTGTACCTGTCAGTGTAGGGTACAGTGGTGTACATGGCAGTGTAGGGTACAGTGGTGTACCTGTCAGTGTAGGGTACAGTGGTGTACCTGTCAGTGTAGGGTACAGTGGTGTACCTGTCAGTGTAGGGTACAGTGGTGTACCTTACAGTGTATGGTACAGTGGTGTACCTGTCTGTCGGGTACAGTGGTGTATCTGACAGTGTAGGGTACAGTGGTGTGCCTGTCAGTGTAGGGTACAGTGGTGTACCTGACAGTGTAGGGTAGTGGTGTACCTGTCAGTGTAGGGTACAGTGGTGTACCTGTCAGTGTAGGGTACAGTGGTGTACCTGTCAGTGTAGGGTACAGTGGTGTACCTGTCAGTGTAGGGTACAGTGGTGTACCTCACAGTGTAGGGTACAGTGGTGTACCTGACAGTGTAGGGTACAGTGGTGTACCTGTCAGTGTAGGGTACAGTGGTGTATGTGACAGTGCAAGGTACAGTGGTGTACCTGTCAGTGTAGGGTACAGTGGTGTACCTGTCAGTGTAGGGTACAGTGGTGTACCTGTCATTGTAAGGTACAGTGGTGTACCTGACAGTGAAAGGTAGTGTTGTACCTGTCAGTGTAGGGTACAGTGGTGTACCTGTCAGTGTAGGGTACAGTGGTGTACCTGTCAGTGTCGGGTACAGTAGTGTACCTGTCAGTGTAGGGTACAGTGGTGTACCTGTCA
The DNA here is from genome assembly GCF_038502225.1 of Cherax quadricarinatus. NCBI lineage: Eukaryota > Metazoa > Arthropoda > Malacostraca > Decapoda > Parastacidae > Cherax > Cherax quadricarinatus. The sequence continues at coordinate 22,622,352 of NC_091319.1, read as the reverse complement.
GTGTAGGGTACAGTTGTGTACCTGTCAGTGTTAGGTACAGTTGTGTACCTGTCAGTGTAGGGTACAGTGGTGTAACTGTCAGTGTTAGGTACAGTTGTGTACCTGTCAGTGTAGGGTACAGTGGTGTAACTGTCAGTGTAGGGTACAGTGGTGTACCTGTCATTGTAGGGTACAGTTGTGTACCTGACAGTGTAAGGTACAGTGGTGTACCTGTCAGTGTAGGGTACAGTGGTGTACCTGGCAGTGTAAGGTACAGTGGTGTACCTGTCAGTGTAGGGTACAGTGGTGTACCTGACAGTGTAGGGTACAGTGGTGTACCTGTCAGTGTAGGGTACAGTGGTGTACCTGTCAGTGTAGGGTACAGTGGTGTACCTGTCAGTGTAGGGTACAGTGGTGAACCTGTCAGTGTAGGGTACAGTGGTGTACCTGTCAGTGTAGGGTACAGTTGTGTACCTGTCATTGTAAGGTACAGTGGTGTACCTGACAGTGTAGGGTACATTGGTGTACCTGTCAGTGTAGAGTACAGTGGTGTACCTGGCAGTGTAAGGTACAGTGGTGTACCTGTCAGTGTAGGGTACAGTGGTGTACCTGTCAGTGTAGGATTCAGTGGTGTACCTGTCAGTGTAAGGTACAGTGGTGTACCTGTCAGTGTAGGGTACAGTGGTGTACCTGTCAGTGTAGGGTACAGTGATGTACCTGTCAGTGTAGGGTACAGTGGTGTACCTGACGGTGTAGGGTACAGTGGTGTACCTGTCAGTGTAGGGTACAGTGGTGTACCTGTCAGTGTAGGGTACAGTGGTGTACCTGCCAGTGTAGGGTACAGTGGTGCACCTGTCAGTGTAAGGTACAGTGGTGTACCTGTCAGTGTAGGGTACAGTTTACCTGTCAGTGTAGGGTACAATGGTGTACCTGACAGTGTAAGGTACAGTGGTGTACCTGACAGTGTAGGGTACAGTGGTGTACCTGACAGTGTAAGGTACAGTGGTGTACCTGACAGTGTAGGGTACAATGGTGTACCTGTCAGTGTAGAGTACAGTGGTGTACCTGTCAGTGTAGGGTACAGTGGTGTACCTGTCAATGTAGGGTACAGTGGTGTACCTGTCAGTGTAGAGTACAGTGGTGTACCTGTCAGTGTAGGGTACAGTGGTGCACCTGTCAGTGTAAGGTACAGTGGTGTACCTGTCAGTGTAGGGTACAGTGGTGTACCTGTCAGTGTAGGGTACAATGTACCTGTCAGTGTAGGGTACAGTGGTGTACCTGACAGTGTAGGGTACAGTGGTGTACCTGACAGTGTAAGGTACAGTGGTGTACCTGACAGTGTAGGGTACAATGGTGTACCTGTCAGTGTAGAGTACAGTGGTGTACCTGTCAGTGTAGGGTACAGTGATGTACCTGACAGTAAGGTACAGTGGTGTACCTGACAGTGTAGGGTACAGTGGTGTACCTGACAGTGTAGGGTACAGTGGTGTACCTGACAGTATAGGGTACAGTGGTGTACCTGTCAGTGTAGGGTACAGTGGTGTACCTGTCAGTATAGAGTACAGTGGTGTACCTGTCAGTGTAGGGTACAGTGGTGTACTTGTCAGTGTAGAGTACAGTGGTGTACCTGACAATATGAGGTACAGTGGTGTACCTGACAGTGTAGGGTACAGTGGTGTACCTGTCAGTGTAGGGTACAGTGTACCTGACAGTGTAGAGTACAGTGGTGTACCTGTCAGCGTAGGGTGCAGTGGTGCACCTGTCAGTGTAGGGTACAGTGGTGTACCTGACAGTGTAGGGTACAGTGGTGTACCTGTCAGTGTAGGGTACAGTGGTGTACGTGACAGTGTAAGGTACAGTGGTGTACCTGACAGTGAAAGGTACAGTGGTGTACCTGTCAGTGTAGGGTACAGTGGTGTACCTGACAGTGTAAGGTACAGTGGTGTACCTGTCAGTGTAGGGTACAGTGGTGTACCTGACAGTGTAGGTTACAGTGCTGTATCTGTCAGTGTAAGGTACAGTGGTGTACCTGACAGTGTAAGGTACAGTGGTGTACCTGTCAGTGTAGGGTACAGTGGTGTACCTGTCAGTGTAGGGTACAGTGGTGTACCTGACAGTGTAAGGTACAGTGGTGTACCTGACAGTGTAGGGTACAGTGGTGTACCTGTCAGTGTAGGGTACAGTGATGTACCTGTCGGTGTAGGACACAGTGGTGTACCTGTCAGTGTAGGGTACAGTGGTGTACCTGACAGTGTAGTATACAGTGGTGTACCTGTCAGTGTAGGGTACAGTGATGTACCTGTCGGTGTAGGACACAGTGGTGTACCTGTCAGTGTAGGGTACAGTGATGTACCTGTCGGTGTAGGACACAGTGGTGTACCTGTCAGTGTAAGGTACAGTGGTGTACCTGACAGTGTAGTATACAGTGGTGTACCTGTCAGTGTAGGGTACAGTGGTGTACCTGTCAGTGTAGGGTACAGTGGTGTACCTGTCAGTGTAGGGTACAGTGGTGTACCTGTCAGTGTAGGGTACAGTGGTGTACCTGTCAGTGTAGGGTACAGTGGTGTACCTGACAGTGTAAGGTACAGTGGTGTACCTGACAGTGTAGGGTACAGTGGTGTACCTGACAGTGTAGGGTACAGTGGTGTACCTGACAGTGTAAGGTACAGTGGTGTACCTGACAGTGTAGGGTATAATGGTGTACCTGTCAGTGTAGGGTACAGTGGTGTACCTGTCAGTATAGGGTACAGCAGTGTACCTGTCAGTGTAAGGTACAGTGGTGTACCTGTCAGTGTAGGGTACAGTGGTATACCTGTCAGCGTAAGGTACAGTGGTGTACCTGTCAGTGTAGGGTACAGTGGTGTACCTGACAGTGTGAGGTACAGTGGTGTACCTGACAGTGTAGGGTACAGTGGTGTACCTGTCAGTGTAGGGTACAGTGTACCTGACAGTGTAGAGTACAGTGGTGTACCTGTCAGTGTAGGATACAGTGGTGTACCTGACAGTGTAAGGTACAGTGGTGTACCTGACAGTGTAGGGTACAGTGGTGTACCTGTCAGTGTAGGGTACAGTGGTGTACATGACAGTGCAAGGTACAGTGGTGTACCTGTCAGTGTAGGGTACAGTGGTGTACATGACAGTGTAAGGTACAGTGGTGTACCTGTCATTGTAGGGTACAGTGGTGTACCTGTCAGTGTAGGGTAGAGTGGTGTACCTGACAGTGTAGGGTACAGTGGTGTACCTGACAGTGTAGGGTACAGTGGTGTACCTGTCAGTGTAGGGTAGAGCGGTGTACCTGTCAGTGTAGGGTACAGTGGTGTACCTAACAGTGTAAGGTACAGTGGTGTACCTGAGTGTAGGATACAGTGGTGTACCTGTCAGTGTAAGGTACAGTGGTGTACCTGACAGTGTAGGGTACAGTGGTGTACATGTCAGTGTAGGGTACAGTGGTGTACCTGACAGTGTAGGGTACAGTGGTGTACCTGTCAGTGTAAGGTACAGTGGTGTACCTGACAGTGAAAGGTACAGTGGTGTACCTGTCAGTGTAGGGTACAGTGGTGTACCTGACAATGTAAGGTACAGCGGTGTACCTGTCAGTGTAGGGTACAGTGGTGTACCTGTCAGTGTAGGGTTCGGTGGTGTACCTGTCAGTGTAGGGTACAGAGTTGTACCTGTCAGTGTAGGGTACAGTGGTGTACCTGTCAGTGTAGGGTACAGTGGTGTACCTGTCAGTGTAGGGTACAGAGTTGTACCTGTCAGTGTAGGGTACAGTGGTGTACCTCTCAGTGTAGGGTACAGTGGTGTACCTGTCAGTGTAGTGTACAGTGGTGTACCTGTCAGTGTAGGGTACAGTGGTATACCTGTCAGTGTAGGGTACAGTGGTGTACGTGTTAGTGTAGGGTACAGTGGTGTACCTGTCAGTGTAGGGTACAGTGTTGTACCTGTCAGTGTAGGGTACAGTGGTGTACCTGTCAGTGTAGGGTACAGTGGTGTACCTGTGAGTGTAGGGTACAGAGTTGTATTTGTCAGTGTAGGGTATAGTGGTGTACCTGTCAGTGTAGGGTACAGTGGTGTACCTGTCAGTGTAGGGTACAGTGGTGCACCTGTCAGTGTAGGGTACAGAGTTGTATTTGTCATTGTAGGGTACAGTGGTGTACCTGACAGTGTAAGGTACAGTGGTGTACTTGTCATTGTAGGGTACAGTGGTGTACCTGTCAGTGTAAGGTACAGTGGTGTAACTGTCAGTGTAGGTTACAGTGGTGTACCTGTTAGTGTAGGGTACAGTGGTGTTCCTGTCAGTGTAAGGTACAGTGGTGTACCTCTCAGTGTAGGGTACAGTGGTTAACCTGTCGGTGTAGGGTACAGTGGTGTACCTGTCAGTGTAGGGTACAGTGGTGTACCTGTCAGTGTAGGGTACGGTGGTGTACCTGTCAGTGTATCGTACAGTGGTGTACCTCTTAGTGTAAGGTACAGTGGTGTACCTGTCAGTGTAGGGTACAGTGGTGTACTTGTCAGTGTAAGGTACAGTGGTGTACCTGTCAGTGTAAAGTGGTGTACCTGTCAGTGTAAGGTACAGTGGTGTACCTGTCAATGTAAGGTGCAATGGTGTACCTGTCAATGTAAGGTACAGTGGGTGTACCTGTCAGTGTAAGGTACGATGAGTGTACATGTCAGTGTAAGGTGCAGCGGGTGTACCAGTGTAAGGTACAATAGGTGTTCCTGTCAGTGTGTACCTCTCACCTTATTCTGCACCGAGAGAACTTCGCAGTGTATGAAGCACTGTCAGTCCACTTCTTGCACAGCTATACTGGTTATAAAATATATTTAAGTCAATGTGTTGAGGTGTTAATGACTCTGGAGGTGAAGTGAGAACTTGCATCTCGACTCAAGTTTAGAAATATTTCCCCTAGGATGATAGTGATCAGGTCGTCACTCAGGGCTGATGCGCAGTACCTTTAGAAAGTTATGTTCACCTAGCAGTAACTGGTACCTAGGTATTAGGTGTTGCATGCTAGTGGATCGTGTCAATGGGAGCTAGTATGCTAGTTGCCTTTACTTGGTTCAATAAGATTACGACCACTACTGGGGGATGTATTTAAAGTGAGATGACTGTGGGGGCTGGAAAGGTTCTCTCCCCCCCCTCAACTCCATGCTACCCTTCCCCACCCCACACTATCCTCCTTCACCCACACACTACCCTCCCTCACTGCTATCTGTCACCCCCACTACCCTCACCTCCACACTACCCTTCCTCCCCCACACTACCCTCCCTCTCCCCCACACTACCCTCCCTCTCCCCCACACTACCCTCCCTCTCCCCCACACTACCCTCCCTCTCCCCCACACTACCCTCCCTCACCCCCACACTACCCTCCCTCACCCCCACACTACCCTCCCTCACCCCCACACTACCCTCCCTCACCCCCACACTACCCTCCCTCTCCCCCACACTAACCTCCCTCACCCCCACACTACCCTCCCTCTCCCCCACACTATCACCAAGCACTGGACAAGGTCAAGTATGGCCTCACACCTTCCCCTCCCACACCAGTACTCCCCCACCCTGATTTCATCCCCACACCCATCCTCCACCCTCCTTCCACCCACCATAAGCACCATAATACCTTGCTCGTGCCATCCTCTTCTCTCACACAGGAGTTCCCACTCTGCTCCTACCTGTAGTAAAGTCCAGAGTCGCATCCCACCTCTATTTATTATCAACCAAGCAGTTATAGGGTTAACGTGCACTAATTCCACCTCTATGTTGAGGTGAGACTAGAAGCGAGAATTGGTTCTTGTGGTGGTTCTTCCACCTGCTGCTGTCTCCACTTGGCTGCCTTCACTACCTTCTCTGTTTTTCATTCCGCATTAAACATTTTTTTTACGTCTATCAGGTTGCTTAGACCTTGTGTAGACTTTTATATTGAGTGATGTTTTATATTCCAGAGAAAAGGGATGGTGCAGGAAGAAAATAAAGCCTTTTGGTGCAGGTTTTTAAAAAACCTAGACAAATGCAGTGGGTGTTGCAGTGGAGAAAAGTCGTGGAGTTTTGCTTCATGGCGTCGTCCAGTGAGAGAGCAGCCTTGTGTATTGTTGGTTTCTAATTGGTGGATGAGGCAGCGGCCAGAGAGCGCAGAGCAACAGTGTCAGTAGTGAACTGTCAGAGAGAGGGAGGGAGGGGGGAGAGAGGGGGAGGGAGAGAGAGAGGGTGAGGGAGAGAGAGAGAAGGAGGGAAGGAAGGAGAGAGAGGGAGGGAGTAAGAGAGAAAGAGAGAGAGGGTGGGGTGAGAGAGACATAGAGACAGGGTTTGTCTGCGCGCGTATGTACTTACCTATACATGTCTACAAGGATCAAATCTTAGCTCCTGGCCTCGTCCCTCAAGTTGCCTCTTGCCAGATTCATTTACTCATACTCATGAGGTCCTATCGTACCTACTCGTAAAGCTGTGCATAGAGCTTGCCTCCACCACTTCATCGAGATCATCCCACTTTCCAACCACTCTGAGACTGAAGAAATACTTCCTGATATCTCTATGACTCATCTGTGACTTAACTTCCAGCTTTGTTCCCGAGTACGTGTTTCTCGCCTCTCAGAGAGCCTGTCTGTCTAACCTATTAATTCCTCTTGAGTATTTTGGAGGTTATTGTTTCCCAGGCTAAAGTTCCTCTACAGACAGACACAGTGTTAGCCTACAGAGGCTCGCATGTCTTGCTCTTGTACTATGCTATATACATTATTCTTGCTCTTCACCCAGAACAAAAATGGTGAGATACATCCTGGACCTGGTCCAAGAGAACATGTAGGCCAGGATGAATTATAGTAACTGGATATGCTGAATGTTGAAGACAAAGTAACTGAAGCTGAATCATGTTTATAAAATTTCTCACAAGCAGTGTCCATAATATCTTGCTGCCAAAACCAGTATAGTACTAGGGAGAGGGAACACAACTTTGTAGTACCTACAGTAGGTGGTCAGGCTTCAAACATCTTTTATTGTACAGCAATAAAGAAGTGGGACGGACTGCATGTGCATAAAAGCCTGTCATAACATGAGCCAGTTCAGGAAGAGAGCTAAAATGCATATAATGAATGAAGCTACAGAAAGGGAGGAGTTATTTCTCGTATAGCAAACATTCATGTACCTATTATTGTAAGCTGGTCCTCTCTTTAATGTTAATATAAATAACTCAGTTTACCTTATTCTTAGTATATATTCTTATACCGTAACTGATTTTCACACAGTTGAGTTACTTAGCTGTTATAACTTCTAAGGTTTAAATAAGATATTAAAAGGACCCCAGTGGAAATAAGTCACTTTGACTTTTTTTTTGAGATTATTCTGGGTAAGTTACACTATGTATGATAATTGTACTTATGTATAGCTGTGCCTAAATAAACTTACGCCTGCTTCTGTCCTCCAGTGTCGTTAGATTCAATTCCATTAGTCTCTTCCCTTAGCTCATACCCAGCAGCTCTGGAACAAGACTTCCAACATTCGCATTTCCTTCTGTTAGAGTTTTTCAGGGAAGTTCCATATTAATGTTACATGGCAGAGGCGTCGTAAGGGGGGCGGGGGGGGGGCGCCTCGGGTGACACCATAGGGCCTCTGAAGAAGGTGACACTAATGCCCAAAGCACTGCTACATGAACATATGAGAAGAATCCTTCGTTTCTATATAGCCTATTATATATTAATAAAGTACAAATAAGCTTATATAGGGAAAATAATTTATTTTGATGTTGTGATAGATGATTTTGCATAATTGAAGGCAAGGAAATGTAAGATCAGATTCACTGAGATGTTATCTGTACTCAAGGTCAAATCGGAACAAGTGTTTATCTGATATTGCAATATTTTTCTTTATTTTTCAAGTTTTTTTTCATTTTGGCATTGTTAAAGATGAATAAATGTAGGATCTGTTAGCTGTACTCAAAGCGGTATTTGAGTTTGTTTCCTCAGTATTACTACGATTATTTATTTTATCATTAATAAAGTTGAGAAGTATTCTCCTATTCAGTTTATGGCCCTTAAATGTTCTTATTGCTAAACATTTGTCACTGGTCATGCAGTAGTGACGTAACTGGAGTTTACCCCCATCCCCCCGCCCTTGGATTTCATGGGGGTGACAACAAAGATGCTGCCCCGGGTGACACCAGAGATTCCGCCCCGGGTAACACCAACTCTAGCGACGCATCTGTTGCATGCTCTGTTGCAAAGGGCCCGGAATTAATCTTTGCTCATATTACTGAATGCTGCACTTAGATTTGCCAGAGGAGCACTGGCTGGAGAGGTTACTCGGCTGTAGTGAGCCTTTGGTGTTATACTGAACATTGTGCTTATCCGATGACATTCTTCTTTGCAAATATACAGGGTCTAAAGCCAGCAACAAACAACAGAATACCTTTCATCCATGGACTGCTTGCAGAGGCAAAGACAATGTTCGCGGCTTTCACTGAGACCCACATAAAGGATCACTTGGACAACGAAATATGGATCCCAGGTTACAACCTATACAGATGCGACAGAATGAACAGGCAAAAGGGAGGGGGTTGGCCTGTACATTGCAGAGTCACTTGTTTGCACAGAACTGCTTAATGCCTCAAATGATGTAGTGGAAGTTTTAGCAGTAAAGATCGAGAACCAAAACCTAGTCATTGTGGTAGTCTACAAGCCTCCGGATGCAACATCCCAGCAATTCCAGGAACAGCTGTTAAAAATTGACCACTGTCTGGAAAATCTGCCAGCTCCTGCACCCAACATCTTGCTCCTGGGGGATTTCAACTTAAGGCACCTAAAATAGAGGAATATAGCAAATATTGTTGCAGTAATAACACCAGGAGGCAGCTATGATGAAAACTCACACTCACACGAGCTTTTAAATCTCTGCACAAAATTCAATTTAACCCAGCAAATAATAGAGCCTACTAGACTAGAGAATACACTAGACCTCATCACTAACAATGATGATTTGATACGAAATGTCACCATATCAAAAACAATATACTCAGATCACAATATAATTGAGGTTCAGACATGTATGCTCGGAGCCCCAGACCGACATAATGAGATTAGTCACGAGGGAGCATTCACCAAATTCAACTTCAATAACAAAAACAAAGTGGGACCAAGTAAACCAAGTCCTAACCGATATAAGCTGGGAAGATATACTAAGCAACACAGACCCCAACTTAGGCCTAGAACAGATTAACTCAGTGGCACTCGATGTATGCACAAGGCTTATTCCTCTAAGAAAAAGGAGGAGTAGATGTAAAATAGAAAGAGACAGGCGCTCCCTTTACAGCCGACGGAAAAGAATAATAGAGCGGCTAAAAGAGGTCAATATATCTGAAATGCATAGGGAGACACTGGTCAGAGAAATAGCAAGCATCGAACTTAAGCTAAAGGAATCTTATAGGAGTCAGGAATCGCGGGAAGAACTAAAAGCCATAAATGAAATCGAAAGAAACCCAAAGTATTTCTTCTATGCCAAATCAAAGTCGAGAACAACGTTCAGTATTGGGCCCCTACTTAAACAAGATAGGTCCTACACAGATGACAGCAAGGAAATGAGTGAGCTACTCAAGTCCCAATATGACTCAGTTTTTAGCAAGCCGCTAACCAGACTGAGAGTCGAAGATCAAAATGAATTTTTTATGAGAGAGCCACAGAATTTGGTTAACACAAGCCTATCTGATGTTATCCTGACGCCAAATGACTTCGAACAGGCGATAAATGACATGCCCATGCACTGTGCCCCAGGGCCAGACTCATGGAACTCCATGTTCATCAAGAACTGCAAGAAGCCCCTATCACGAGCTTTTACCATCCTATGGAGAGGGAGCATGGACACGGGGGTCGTCCCACAGGTACTAAAAACAACAGACATAGCCCCACTCCACAAAGGGGGCAGTAAAGCAATAGCAAAGAACTACAGACCGATAGCACTAACATCCCATATCATAAAAATCTTTGAAAGGGTCCTAAGAAGCAAGATCACCACCCATCTAGAAACCCATAAATTACACAACCCAGGGCAACATGGGTTTAGAGCAGGTCGCTCCTGTCTGTCTCAACTATTGGATCACTACGACAAGGTCCTAGATGCACTAGAAGACAAAAAGAATGCAGATGTAATATATACAGACTTTGCAAAAGCCTTCGACAAGTGTGACCATGGCGTAATAGCGCACAAAATGCGTGCTAAAGGAATAACAGGAAAAGTCGGTCGATGGATCTACAATTTCCTCACTAACAGAACACAGAGAGTAGTCGTCAACAGAGTAAAGTCCGAGGCAGATACAGTGAAAAGCTATGTTCCACAAGGCACAGTACTCGCTCCCATCTTGTTCCTCATCCTCATATCTGACATAGACAAGGATGTCAGCCACAGCACCGTGTCTTCCTTTGCAGATGACACCTGAATCTGCATGACAGTGTCTTCCATTGCAGACACTGCAAGACTCCAGGCGGACATCAACCAAATCTTTCAGTGGGCTGCAGAAAACAATATGAAGTTCAACGATGAGAAATTTCAATTACTCAGATATGGTAAACACGAGGAAATTAAATCTTCATCAGAGTACAAAACAAATTCTGGCCACAAAATTGAGCGAAACACCAATGTCAAAGACCTGGGAGTGATCATGTAGGAGGATCTCACCTTCAAGGACCATAACATTGTATCAATCGCATCTGCTAGAAAAATGACAGGATGGATAATGAAAACCAAAACTAGGGATGCCAAGCCTATGATGACACTCTTCAGGTCACTTGTTTTATCTAGGCTGGAATATTGCTGCACACTAACAGCACCTTTCAAGGCAGGTGAAATTGCTGACCTAGAAAATGTACAGAGAACCTTCACGGCGCGCATAACGGAGATAAAACACCTAAATTACTGGGAGTGCTTGAGGTTCCTGAACCTGTATTCCCTGGAACGCAGGCAGGAGAGATACATGATTATATACTCCTGGAAAATCCTAAAGGGACTAGTACCGAACTTGCACACGAAAATCACTCACTACGAAAGCAAAAGACTTGGCAGACGATCCTCTTCAAGGGGGGCTCCTTGGCGTGGTGAAGAGGCTCTTGGTCTGAGGAATTAGCCCTGTCGGTCTTCTTCCTCAGACCGAACCTAATTACCCCCCATTCTCCCCTCCCCTATCCCATCCTCCCCTTTTTCCATTCCTCCTCCTCCTCCTCACCCCTCCCTTTTGCCCTTCCTCTTTTTGGCCTTTGGGATTTCTCCCACAGGCGCGCTAGTTCCTAGGTAGGGGAAAGGACACTGGGGTCCATCCCATTCCGTTGAGGTTCTTGGTGGTGGCGTAGTTTGTCATGGAATCTGGATTGCCTGGGGATGTCCCGATCCCTCTCCGGTATCCCGGAGTAGCTTTGGGTGTCTTTCAGGCGACGGGTGTATCTCTGGAAGCCACCTTTCGGATTCCGGGGGTGGTGGCCAAAGGAGGTATGCTTTGTGGCGGATATCTGGCCGCCCTCTCTTTTGTCCACCAAGGTAGCTCGGCAGATGTGAGGTTGCTATCCCGGATTGCTGGTTTACTGGCATGAAGGGTAGGGTATGGCACGGGTTCCATGCTGCATCTGCGCTACTAGCGGTGTTGAGGTCCTCTTGGGCACGGAGGGAGATTTCCGGCCCTTTCATTCCTCCTGGGAACTATTCCTCCCCGCTCCCCCCTTTTTTTTATTCTTTTTTTATTTTTATTTTCTTTTCTTCTTTCTTTTTTTTTCTTAAAAACAAAAAGCAAAGGAGTAACCTAACCATGGCAGCCCTAGTCCATGAACCCACTACCCCCGGGCCCCTTCTTGATACCGCACCCCATTCTGACCCTGCCTTGTGTTTAGACCACTCTTCGGACACTCCTGATGCCCCTGTACCTCTTGCTGGTGCTGTTTCCTCACCCGCTTCAGGTACTGGGGCTTTGACTGACTCCTTCGATTTGTCTGAACTCCGCTCTCCTTTGACTATGCTTCCGGCTTCTTCCTCTACAGTACGGCAATTTTCGAATCGCCCGCCCATTTCACGCCGGACCAACTCCGGCCCTACTCCTAAACGCCAACGCCAATCTCCTGATGATGCTCCTTCGTTACCTTCCCATTCTACTCAGAAAAGACCGACACGTCAAGCACTCCCTCTCCACGCTCAGTTTCAGACCACACAATGGACTAAATTCTTTACTTTAAGACCGACTTCTTCTTCTGCCTACCTTTCTGACCATAGTATTGGCAAAGCGCTCCTGCGTCATGTTGGTAGAGATATTTCATTTCATGCTCTCAAGAGCAGTATGCGCATCGTCACTGTCCAGAATGCTACCCAAGCTCATGATCTTTCTCTCCTTTTGAATATTGATACTACTCCTATCACTATTGAAAAACATCTTTCTCTCAATTCTTGTAGTGGTACTGTCATTCTGCCCCATACCATAGTCCAACAGAATTTCCAGTCATGTGGCAATGACATTTTTGAACAGCTGGAACTCCAGGATCTCCCAATCCTCAAAGTAGACACTTATGTCCTTCCTGCCCGGGGGCGGAGACGTTACCCTTGCAATGTGGCTCGTTTAACTTTTGACAGCCGAGAACTCCCGTCCTCTGTATATGTCGCGGGACATTGGTTACAAGTTCGAAAGGTGATACCTACACCGCAACAATGTAGAAATTGCTGGCGTTTTGGTCACCCAGCGAAATATTGCAGATCTATGGCCGAATGCCCAGTCTGTGGTGCCGACGACCATTCTAATACATCTTGCAGTCAACCTCCATCTTGCCTTAATTGTAATGAAGCTCACCCTTCGTACTCCCGCCGTTGCCAGGTCTACTTAAATGAACGTGAAATCCGTTGCCTCAAAGAGGCAGAAGGTCTCCCTTATGCTATGGCAGTTACTCGTCTCCGCCTCCAAGGGAGACTACCCCGTGTTTCTTATTCTCGTGTTTCCAAACATCCCCCCACTTCTGGGGTACCATCTTCTGCAGCCTCCTCTGTTGTTACCCCTCCCATAGCCACTATGGCATCTAATCCTTTTGCTGTCCTTGGCTCTGACGTCCCGACTACAACTCAGTCTGTTCTCACATCTTCGCGTCCTTCCTCACAAGCCCCAGTATCGACAAGACCTTGTACGACACCTAATACCAATCGCCCCTCTACTCAGAAGTCCAAAAAATCCACATTGCTCAAATCTTCTTTGCCCCTTCCTTCCCTTCTTCCACCTCCACACTTTACCTTTCCAGTCTCTGTACCTAGTTCTTCCCCTCTCTCTGGCTCTATTACAAGTGTGGAGATTCACCCTCCTCCTCGTACTATGCCTTCCACCCCTGTCCCCTCCCAAGTTTCTCCCTCTTCTGCCACCTCCCAGGTTTCTACCTCTTCTGTCCCCCCCCCACACTTCATCTCCAGTCCCTTACACTCTTCCCTCCCCCTCTACTTTGGTACAGTCCATTACTATCCCAATCTTTACTCACCCTCCTCCTTCTATCTCCAATATGGTCTCCCATACATCTTTGAATTCAGAAACACTTGAAGCCATTTCAGAATATATTGCAGAGACTAAACCTTCAATGGACACTGATTCACTTCCTGTTCCTTCTCTTCCCTCTCCTCCATCTTCACAACCCCATTCTTCGCAACGCTCCGTTCCTTCGCTACTTGAACGTCTTCCAATGCCACCACACGTTGACTTTTCTAACCCCTCTAGTCCGTAGGTGCCTTTACCTACAGATTCCTGATATTTTCTTCATCGCCAATCATGGCCTATTTACAGTGGAATATCCGCGGCCTCAGGGGTAATCGGGGTGAGCTTCAGATGTTGCTTTCCAGGTTTTCCCTTGTTGGTGCTTGCTTACAAGAACCAAAATTACACTCGGCTGTTTTCCAACCTATCTCAGGCTATAATTTATTGTATTCTTCGGATCCTTTCTCAGATGGGACCTTTAATGAAAGTGCCCTTCTTCTACGCAGTGATATTCCGTACTGTCAACTATTTGTCCATACCTCGCTGCATTACACTGCAGCCCGTATCCACTTGAATAAGTGGTTTACAATATGTTCTTTATATCTCTCTCCTTCTCGAGCATTTTCTATCCCAGACTTTGCCTTTCTTGTTTCATCCTTACCACCACCACTTCTGTTACTTGGTGATTTTAATGCCCACCATTTCCTCTGGGGAGGGGTCTCATTGTGACTCACGTGGCATTCAGTTGGAGGCTTTTCTCGCCTCTCACCCCCTCCATGTTTTAAATACGGGTACTCCCACCCATTTTGATCCTCGTACTCATACTCTCTCTTGCATCGATCTATCAGTCTGCTCTTCCTCCACTGCACTAGACTTCACCTGGTCTGTTCTACCAGACTTACATGACAGCAATCATTTTCCGATCATTCTTACTTCTCCTTCCTATTCACCACCTTTCCGTAGCCCTCGCTGGCAATTTGATCGGGCAAATTGGGATCTTTACTCACACCTCACTGCTTTTAGTGAGGTTCCTTCTTCATCCTCCATCGATGAGCTCCTACACATCTTCTCGACGTCAGTTTATACCGCAGCTTCTCATTCTATACCCCAAACCTCAGGCAGGCATTCTCAGAAGTGCGTGCCTTGGTGGTCTCCTGCTTGTGCTCGTGCAGTACGTTTGAAACGTGCTGCATGGGGCAGGTACCGGTACAATAGAACCGCTGAGAGACTTCTTGATTTTAAGCAGAAGCGTGCGATCGCTCGCCGTGTCATCCGTGAAGCTAAATGCACTTGTTGGCGAGACTATGTTTCCACCATCACCTCTGCTTCTTCTATGAGTGCAGTCTGGAAAAGTGAGGAAATTGAGTGGTAAATACTCTCCTGACCCAGCTCCTGTTCTACGGGTCGCTGGTGTTGATGTAGCAAACCCTCTCGACGTTGCCATTGAACTTGGCACACATCTGGTCCGTATTTCCCGAGGGCTCCATCTATGCCCCTCGTTTCTTTCCTCAAAGTCTGCCAGAGAGTTAGTACCCTTGGACTTTTCTTCTCTCAGAGAAGAACAGTATAATGTGCCTTTTACACTTCAAGAACTGGAGGCAACGCTCTCAGCTTGCCGATCATCGGCAGCTGGGCCTGACGACATTCATATTCATATGTTACAACATTTACATCGGTCAGCCCTTGTAGTCCTCTTACACCTCTTCAATCTTATTTGGGCACAAGGAGTTCTTCCCCAGCTGTGGAAATCTGCCATTGTTCTCCCTTTCCGCAAACCGGGTACTACAGGACATGATGCCTCCCACTATCGCCCCATCGCTCTTACTAGTGCAGTTTGCAAAGTGATGGAACGTCTCGTAAATCGACGTTTAATGTGGTATTTAGAGACACACAACAGTCTCTCCGCTAGTCAATATGGCTTTCGTAAGGGTCGTTCTACCATAGACCCCTTACTATGCTTGGATACGTATGTTTGTAATGCCTTTGCGAATAATCACTCAGTTATTGCCATATTTTTTGACCTTGAGAAGGCATATGACACAACTTGGAGGTATAATATTTTGGCCCAGGCCCATTCCTTAGGCCTCCGAGGCAATCTACCATCCTTCCTTAAGAACTTTTTAACTGACAGACATTTCCGTGTTCGAGTCAATAATGTTCTTTCCCCGGACTTCGTCCAAGCTGAAGGTGTCCCTCAGGGATGTGTTCTAAGCACAACACTTTTTCTCCTTGCTATAAATGATTTGGCCTCTGTTCTTCCACCCAATATTTGGTCATCACTCTATGTTGATGACTTCG
Source organism: Cherax quadricarinatus (assembly GCF_038502225.1). Taxonomy (NCBI): domain Eukaryota; kingdom Metazoa; phylum Arthropoda; class Malacostraca; order Decapoda; family Parastacidae; genus Cherax; species Cherax quadricarinatus. The sequence goes on along the minus strand of NC_091319.1, from coordinate 22,606,612 downwards.
CTATTGCTTGTGCAGGCGCTGACTGTCATCTTATTGCAGTTTCTCTCCAGCATGCGGTCGACCGTGTTTCCACTTGGGCCACCACGCATGGGTTTAAATTTTCAAGTACCAAAACTCACCAAATTACTTTCACTAGACGCTCTGTTATCTCCGATCATCCTTTGTATCTCTATGGCTCCCGTATCCCCGAACGTGATACAGTCAGGTTTCTAGGCCTTCTCTTTGACTGTCGGTTATCCTGGAAACCTCACATAACCTCTCTGAAGGCAACTTGTCACAGCCGGCTAAACCTTCTTAAAACCCTTGCTCATCTTTCCTGGGGAGCTGATCGTCGAACTCTGCTTCGCCTACATTCAGCCCTCGTTTTATCGAAACTCGATTATGGTGACCAGATTTATTCCGCAGCCTCTCCTGCTACTCTCTCTAGCCTTAACTCTATCCATCACCAAGGATTACGTTTGTGCCTTGGTGCTTTTCGCTCTTCCCCTGTTGAGAGCCTCTATACAGAAGTGAATGTTCCATCCTTGTCTGATCGCCGTGATGCCCATTGCCTTTGCTACTATGTACGCTCTCACGATCTACACAATCCTTCCATTTATAGAATGGTCACCGATATTAGTAAACATTCTTTATTCGTTCGCCGCCCCTATTTGCTCCGTCCCTTTTCTCTTCGCCTACATTCACTCTTGTCTTCCCTTCAGTTACCACCTTTATATGTTCATGTAGCATCTCACTTTTCCCTACCCCCCTGGGAAGTTCCAGCTGTTCGGGTCTGTTCTTTCTCACTCCCTTGCTCGAAAGCTCAACTGCCTACGGTGGCTTCCCGCTCTCTTTTTCTTGATCACTTCCACTCCCATTCTCATGCCACCGCTGTGTACACAGATGGCTCTAAGTCTTCAGACGGCGTCGGATTCGCAGCAGTGTTTCCGGACAGCGTCGTGCGGGGACATTTACTATCTTCAGCTAGCATTTTTACTGCTGAACTGTATGCCATTCTTGCAGCACTTATTCGTATCGCATCTATGCCTGTGTCATCATTTGTAGTAGTCTCAGACTCCCTTAGTGCTCTACAGGCTATACGAAAATTTGATACATCTCATCCCCTAGTTCTCCGTATCCAACTTTGGCTACGCCGTATCTCTACCAAACATAAAGATATTGTTTTTTGTTGGGTCCCTGGTCATGTCGACGTACAGGGCAATGAACAGGCAGACACTGCTGCGCGGTCAGCAGTACATGACCTACCAATTTCCTATCGAGGTGGTCCATTTCTGGACTATTTTGCTGCAATAACTACCCACCTTCGCACCCGTTGGCAACAACGTTGGTCAACTCTGCTCGGTAACAAACTTCATTCTATTAAACCGAGCTTAGGTTACTGGCCGTCTTCTTGTCATCAGTGCCGAGGTTGGGAGACCACTCTCTCCCGCCTTCGCATTGGTCACACTCGTCTTACTCATGGGTATCTCATGGAGAGGCACCCTGTTCCTCTCTGTGAGCAGTGTCAAGTTCCAGTATCGATTAGCCACATTCTGTTAGACTGCCCTCTCTATCAACGAGCACGCAGAATTTACCTCCAACGTCGTCTTCGTTCTACTACTCTCTCTTTACCTTCCCTTCTTGCTGATGGACCCTCCTTTAATCCTGACTCTCTCATTGACTTCTTGACAACGACTGATTTACTCCACAAACTCTGATGATACTTTTCGCACTCCCCTCAGCCCTTTCTAGTTCAGTCTCTTGCTGCCCTTTACCGTTTCACCATCCACTGCCCCGCTGTTATCCGTAACCTATTACTCATCCATCTCCCTTTTGCCACCTGATGCCCTCGCTTCCTTCCTGCCCTGCAGCGCTGTATAGTCCTTGTGGCTTAGCGCTTCTTTTTGATTATAATAATAATGATTGGCAGACGATGCAACATCCCCCAATGAAAAGCAGGGGTGTCACTAGCACGTTAAGAGACCATACAATAAGTGTCAGGGGCCCGAGACTGTTCAACTGCCTCCCAGCATACATAAGGGGGATTGCCAACAGACCCCTGGCAGTCTTCAAGCTGGCACTGGACAAGCACCTAAAGTTGGTTCCTGACCAGCTGGGCTGTGGCTCGTACGTTGGTTTGCGTGCAGCCAGCAGTAACAGCCTGGTTGATCAGGCTCTGATCCACCAGGAGGCCTGGTCACAGACCGGGCTGCGGGGGCGTTGACCCCCGGAACTCTCTCCAGGTATCCCTAGGTATTTCTCTAATCCTACGGGTTTAGCGCTCCCCCATGGTAATGATGATGATAATAATAATAATAATAATAATAGGTATTTCTCTTTGAGTGAAGTCTGCAGCCTGTCCAGTCTTCTTGCCTCTTTCCTAATCTTCATAACCCTACATTTGTTGGGGTTGAATTAGAGCAGCCACTTATCTGACCAATCTTACAACTTGTCTAGATCCAACTGGAGCCTTTCCTGTTCCTCATTGGTTTTTCTCATTAGTTTTACATCAGCAACAAATTGGAATACATTTGATGCAATCCTATCTGGAATGTCATTCATATAAACCAGAAACAGTACTGGTCTTAATGCCGATCCTTGTGGAATCTTGCTAGTTATTTTTCTCTGTTCTGACATTTATTCCCTGACGATCACTCTATTCCCTTCCCTTGAGGTAATCTTTAATGCACTGGATCACGTACTTGTTATTCCTTCCTGCTCCTCGATTTTTTTTTTGGCCCAGTTTCTTAGAGGGATACAATATTAAATGCCCTCTTAGTCTGGGAAAATACAGTTCACCCATCCCTCTATCTTCTGTCTCTGTTAATTTGTCATACAACTCCAACAGAATGGCAAGGCAGGATTTGCTGTCTCTGAACCCATCCTTGCATGTTATGCATATCAGAGAAACTTGTTTGTAGTTCAATGCTTCCAGCCATTTTTCTTAAATACAGTGACTACACTCGTTGTCTTTCAGATCTCTAGTAACTCTCCCATATTAAATGATACGTCGATCCTAGCTAGAGGTTTGGGCAATGTTTAGCATCTGCTCCCTCTTGCAAAATCCATGGTGACACTGTGTCAGGTCCCATTGCCTTTGATATATCCGGGTCCATGAGTTTTTTTTTTTTTTTTTACGTCTACCTTATTGTGTATGGTGTCCGGTACCTGTCAGTCTATCTTCTTCCCAAGGCTTGTTGGTATTCTCGATGTTTCTGCGGAGATGACTTTTTCAAACTGATAACTTTACAGATTTCCTCATTTTCTTTTGTGAGCTCTCATTCCTTAGTCGAACTACCTGGTCTTTTACTGTTGTCTTTAATATGTATTTTTATGAAGCAGTCTTGGTTCACATTTTGTCTTTGCTGTTATGTCATTCTCAAACTGCTGCTCGACTTCTCTACTTTTCCAGGTTTATCTGCTCACTTCTCATCTTTCCTTTGCTGTCTGTAGTTTATCCATGATCTTATGCTTCACTTTTCATTATCTCTGCAACTCTGGTTGAACCAAGGACTCTCACTGTCTTTGCTGTTGCTTTTCTGTTTATGAAAATTTCCTCTGCCTCCTGGCATTTTTCAGCTAGGTGCTCCATCTTATCCACTGACTTTCCTTCCCTCTTCTAAAGTGTGGCTTCTCACACCTCCAGCTGCTGTTCTTCCCTCTAGTTTCACTAGGTACTCGAATCATAGGAATGTCAAATCACTATCACCCAGAGAGCTCTCGTATTCTGTTTCTCCCATGTCAAATGTATTTGCTGTAAATACTAAAGTCGTCTTGCTAGCTCATCCTCTCCTCTCTCGTCGTGTCCTTAGAGTCACTTGAATCAATGTAGCTCTCTATATTTCCAGTCTCTTATGTGGGACCCAGTTCTCTCAATGTTGTTTCCTTGTGGTTGAAATCACCCATGATAAATAGTTTTGCTTTAGCCCTGTGTGCACTCGTGGCTGCTTCTGTTAAATCGTCAACCATCACTTTGTTATTTCCATATTTCCGCCTCAGTCTTCTGTTGTTAGACAGCAGGTTACTACTTTGGGTCCTCCACTCGTAACTTACCCCACTATGAAGTTCTTTGTTTCTGAACAGTTTATCCCTCTCACTACTTCAAAACTCCACTGATTTCTGATTAACACTGGCACTTCTCCACCTCTCCTGTTCCTTCTGTCCTTACGTATCATTTGACATCCTGCTGGAAATATAGCATGATATTATTTCTGTTAGCTTTGTCTCTGATACCTACAATATCTGGGGTTATCTAAGCTATTCATCTTTTAACTTATCACACCTACTTGATAATCCATTTGCATTTGTGTACCACACGCTGAGCTTACTTTCCCTTTACCATACACTGGTATGTATTGTCTACGCTTTCTGTATGTTGCTCATCCAACAGAAGCAGGGGTGTTGGGCTAGGGTTGGTGTGTGCACCACTGTGGGGTAAGGTTCAGGGATAAGATTATGGGTAGTGAAGGGAATGGGAAGGATGTGGGGAGATGGAAGGATGGGTGTAAGTAGTGGTGTTGGGGAAGTAGGGGCTGGCACAGAGTTTATCAAGCTGGGAAAGGGGTCGAGGTTACATCTGGAGAAGTTCCTTCAACTTGGGTGCTCCCTCCTCCTGGCCCCTCTTTTGATGCTCTTCTCCTTGCCTGATAGGTTTTCATGTACTTAATTATTTCCTCTCTGCCCTGTCCCAATCCAAGTACACATGATTGTAGCACCGTGTGGTCTTCAGGTGCACTTCCTCTTCTAAGCTATATGAGACCAAAAGGCTAGTTTGATTAGGCATTGTTTGAGATGGAGAGCCTTCTCATCCTCTGAAAATTTTCTATCTGCCCTCTCTTCCTCTTCTGTGCAATCGATGCATAGGAGAATGCAATCTTGCATTCCTCGTCTTCCTATTTCCTACTTCTGGGCCCCCTTCGGCTTCCTGGAGTCCATAGATAATCAGTGACTAATGTGTTGGTGACATAGTCAACAGGTTAAGTAATATCATGTCAAGTAATGGGAACAAGTCCATTACCTGCCTCAGTACTGGGGAAAATGATACTGAGAAGGACAAGTTAAGTACAGGACTAGTTAAGTACAGGACTGCTTTAGATTCAGTTAGGTCCAAGGGAGGGGGATCCCAATTATATATATCATTCTGCTTAGAAGAGGAGTGCATAGTGAATGGATGTCTAGGGCAATTGGTGTAAATTGCTTACCAGACAAGTACTACAAAGAACTTGCTATCCCAGCCATTGACAACTGGGGAAAATTTCTATGGTAAACATGACATGTACTGATCCGGTGCCAAAGACAGTGTGGGGTCACAGCCAAAAAGTGCACCTGTAGGGAACCCAGCCCTCACAAATCCTAACCAACAGACAACAGATTGGGCAGACTCTATGCTTGGGATATTTGTAGGCATGGAATATCTGGAAAAACAAATGGGACGCGCAGCTTTAACTATCAAAAAAAAAAAAAAAAAAAAATAATGCAGTGACCTCATGACCAAAGAAGTGTTTCATTCTTCTTCATGTCAACTTTTTCACGTTAAAATGTGTGATTCGTCAATTGGTTCATGAAAAAACAACGCTACTGAACAAAGATCGACCTTGTTCTACAAAGTGTATCCTTTCTTCGCTCTTGAATCTTGTGACTGAAATCAATTTCAGTCACAGTGTATGCTGCTGCTGTTGTTGTTCACACTTGCCAGGTAAGTCAGACTATTACATGCAGTCCAAACTGTATCTGAAAACATTCATTTCATCCATACTCCCTCCAATGTGGTATCCAATTTTTCTTTATCTAAATCGTTTGATAGCCTCACCTTACTCTTATCTATATTCACCTTCAACTTTCTAAAAGTAACTGTTTCAACTCCCATTTTGTATTTGATTCCCCTTAGACGGGTGTGTAATGTCACCATGGTTGTTTAAACATATTTATAGATGGAGTTGTAAACGAATTAAAGGCTAGGGTGTTGGGGAGAGGGGTGGGATTAAATTATGGGGAATCAAATACAAAATGGGAGTTGTCACAGTTACTTTTTGTTGAAGATACTGTGCTTTTGGGAGATTCTAAAGAGAAGTTGCAAAGGTTAGTGGATGAGTTTGGGAGGGTGTGTTAAGAAAGAAAGTTAAAAGTGAACATAGACAAGAGTAAGGTAATGAGGGCATCAAACGAGTTAGCTAAAGGAAAATTGAATATCACATTCGAGGGAGGGAGTATGGAAGAAGTGAATGTGTTCAGATTCTTAGGAGTAGATTTGTCAAAAGATAGGTTTATGAAGGACGAGGTTAACCATAGAAATGATGAAGGAAAAAAGGTGAGTGGTGCATTGAGGTGTCTGTAGAGACAAAAAACATTATCCATGGAAGGAAAGAAGGGAATGTACGTGAGTATAGTGGTACCAACACTCTTAAATGGGTGTGAAGCATGGGTTGTGAATGCTGCAGTGAGGAGGAGGCTGGAGATAGTGGAGATACCATGTCTAAGGGCAATGTGTGGTGCAAACATTATGCAGAGAATTCAGAGTGTGGAAATTTGGTGTGGAGTTACAAAAAGTATTACTCATAGGGCTGGAGAGGATTTTTTGAGGCGGTTTGGTCATTTAGAGGATGGAGCAAAATGCAATAACTTGGAGGGTGTATAAATCTGTAGTGGCAGGGAGGAGGGGTAGGGGTCATCCTAGAAAAGGATGGAGGGGGTAAAAGAGGTTTTGTGTGCAAGGGGTCTGGACATGCAGCTGGCATGTGTGAGTGTTAGGAGTGAATGGAGATGAATGGTTTTTGGGACCTGACAAGCTGTTGGAGTGTGAGCAGGGTAATATTTTGTGAAGGGATTCAGGGAACCTGGTTAGCTGGACTTGAGCCCTGGAGGTGGGATGTACAGTGCCTGTAATTTAAAGGTGTTTGGGATATTTGGCTGTTTGGAGTGACATCTAAACTATCATATCTGGGCACCTCTGCAAAGACAGTGATTATGTGTGAATGATGGTGAAAGTGTTTCTTTTTTGGGTCACCCTGCTTTGTTGGGAGACAGACGGCATGTTCAAAAAAAAAAAAAAAAAAAGAATACTACATATTTGGCCAGGAGTAAGAGAGACTGGAATTTAAAGGCAGTGTGTTCCAGATTTTAGGTCCTTTTATATAAAGCACATGGAGGGAATATTTTGAAGAATTATTAAATGTTGAAGATGGGGAAGATGTGATATCATGCTTTGGACAGGGAGGTATAATATCTTGCAGGAGTGAGGAAGAGCCAGTTGTGAGTGGGGGGGGGGTGAGGAAAGGTGTGTGAGGCAGTGGGTAGAATGAGAGGGGTAAAGCAACTGGGATTGATGAGATAAAGACAGAAATATTAAAAGCAGGTGGGGATATAGTTTTGGAATGGTTGGTGCTTCTATTTAATACATGTATGGAAGAGGGGAAGGTACCTAGGGATTGGCAGAGAGCATGCATAGTTCCTCTGTATAAAGACAAAGGGGATAAAAGAGAGTATAAAAATTATAAGGGAATAAGCCTATTGAGTATACCTGGTAAAGTGTATGGTAGTTATATTATTGAAAGAATTAAGAGTAAGATGGAGAGCAGAATCACAGGTGAACAAGGAAGTTTTAGGAAGGATAGGGGGTGTGTAGACCAAGTGTTTACAGTGAATCATATAGATGAACAATATTTAGATAAGGGTAAAAAAGTTTTTGTTGTATTTATGGATTTGGAAAAGACATGATAGGGTAGATAGGAGAGCAATGTGGCAAATGTATGGAATAGGTGATAGGTTACTTAGATAAGAGTTTTTACGAGGATAATGAGGATCAGGTAGGAGAGAGGGAGATTATTTCCCAGTAAAAATAGGCCTAGACAGAGATGCATATCACCCTGGTTGTTCAGTATATTTATAGATGGGGTTGTAAGAGAAGTGAATGCTCAGGTGTTGGCAAGAAGTGTGGGATTAAAAGATAAAGAATCTAACACAAAGTGGGAGTTGTCACAGTTGCATTTTGCCAATGACACTGTTTTGGGGGGATTCCGAAGAGAAGTTGCAAAGGTTGGTGAACGAGTTTGGAAGGGTATGTAAGAGAAGGAAATTAAAAGTGAACATAGGAAAGAGCAAGGTGGTGATGATAAAAATTTAGTTAATGAAAGATTGGATATCAGATTGGAAGGAGTATGAAGTGTATGTATTCAGATATTTGGGAGTGAACATGTCAGTAGATGGGTCTATGAAAGACCAGGTAAATCACAGAATTGAAGGGAAAAAGGGGAGTGGAGCATTGAAGAATCTGTGGAGACAAAGAGCAATATCCATAGAAGCAAAGAGGGGAATGTATGAGAGTATAATGGTACCAACACTCTTATGTGGGTGTGAAGCATGGATTGTAAATGTTGCAACAAGGAGAAGGCTGGAGGCAGTGATGTCCTGTCTGAGGGCAATGTGTGGTATGAATATAATGCAGAGAATCCGTTACTTGGAGATTAGGAGGTGCACGGTTTCTAAATGTATTATCCGGAGCAGGGAAGGGTTTGAGGTGGTTTGGACATTTAGAGAGGAGGGCACATAAATCTGTAGTGGAAGGAAAATGGGGTGGGGGTCATTCTAGGAAAGGTTAGAGGGAGGAGGTAAAGGAAGTTTTGTGTGTGAGGGGCTTGGACTTCCAGCAGGCATGTATGAGCATATTAGATAGGATTGGAGACAAATGGTTTTTGACTTTAGCTGTATGACTCTTGTAGGTTTAGCACTTTTTTTTATGTAATAATTTTATGACAATGTGTTGTTGGAATATGAGTGAAGTAACATTTATGAAGGGATTCAGGGAAGCCAGTTGGCCAGACTTGAGTCCTGGATGTGGAAAGTACAGTGCCTGCACTCTGAAGGAGGGGTGTTGATATGTTGTAGTTTAACTGTAGTGTAGGCACGCCTCTGGCAAGACTGTGATGGAGTGGATGACGAAAGCGTTTCTTCTTTTTCTGGTCACCCTGCCTTGGTGGGAAATGGTTGATGCATTAATAAATAAAAAAAATAATATGATGCACATTGAGTTTTTGCAAAGATTAAACCAGAGGTGAGGAATATCATAGAGATTTCTGTGTCTAGTATTATGACTATAAAGTCACTGATATGGCAAACATTACTGTAACCTTATTATTATAATCAAAACTAAGCATTAACCCACCAGGGTCATACAGTGCTGCTATTGGAACCTTAGCTGGAAGCTGGGGGTGTGGGGATGCCTAGCAATTATTATTATTATAATCATAAAGAAGCGCTAAGCCACAAGGGCTATACAGCGCTGCAGGGTAGAGAAGGAAGTGAGGGTATTGGGCAGCAGAAGGGGGGAGGGATGATCAGTAAGTTACAGAAAACAGCGGGGCAGGGGACAGTGCGGGAGTAGAGGGTAGCAAGAGATTGAGGTAGAAAGGGCTGAAGGCATCAGAGTTTGTGAAGTCAGTCAGTTGTTGTCAAAAAGTCAATGAGAGAGTCTGGATGAAAGGTGGGTCCATCAGCGAGAAGGGAAGGTAAAGAGAGAGCAGCGGAGCGAAGACGACGATGGAGGTAAATTCTGCGTGCTCGTTGATAAAGTGGGAAGTCCAACAGAATGTGGCTGATTGATAATGGAGCCTGACAGTTCTCACAGAGAGGAGCAGGGCGCCTCTCCATGAGATATCCATGAGTAAGACAAGTATGGCCAATGCGAAGACGAGAGAGAGTAGTCTCCCAACCTCGACACTGGTGACAAGAAGACGGCCAGTAACCTATACTCGGTTTAATAGATTGAAGTTTGTTATCGAGCATAGTAGACCAACGTTGTTGCCAACGGGTGTGAAAGTGGGTAGCTATTGCAGCAAAATAGTCCGTAAATGGAATACCTCTACATGAAACTGGAAGGTCATGTACTGCTGACCGCGCAGCAGTGTTTGCCTGTTCATTGCCCTGTATGTCAACATGACAAGGAACCCAACAAAAAACAGTATCTTTATGCTTGGTAAAGATGCGGCGTAGCCAAAGTTGGATACAGAGGACTAAGGGGTGAGGTGTATCAAATTTCTGTATAGCCTGTAAAGCACTAAGGGAGTCTGAGACAACCACAAATGATGACACAGGCATAGATGCAATACGGATAAGTGCTGCAAGAATGGCATACAATTCAGCAGTAAAAATACTAGCTGAAGATAGTAAATGCCCTCGTACGACGCTGTCCGGAAACATTGCTGCGAATCCTACGCCGTCAGAAGACTTAGAGCCATCTGTGTACACAGCAAAAGGCATGAGAATGAGAGTGGAAGTGGTCAAGAAAAAGAGAGCGGGAAGTGACCGTAGGCAGTTGGGCTTTTGAGCAAGGGAGAGAGAAAGAACAGACTCGAACTTCCCAGGGGGGTAGGGAAAAGTGAGATGCTACATGAACATAGAAAGGTGGTAATTGAAGAGAAGACAAGAGCGAATGTAGGCGAAGAGAGAAGGGACGGAGTAAACAGGGGCAGCGAGCAAATAATGTCTACTAATATCAGTGACCATTCTATAAATGGAAGGATTGCGGAGATCATGAGAGCGTACATAGTAGCGAAGGCAATGGGCATCACAGTGATCGGATAAGGATGGAACGTTCGCTTCTGCATAGAGGCTCTCAACAGGGGAAGAGCGAAAAGCACCAAGGCATAAACGTAATCCTTGGTGATGAATGGGATTAAGGCTAGAGAGAGTAGCAGGAGAGGCCGCTGAATAGATCTGGTCACCATAATCAAGTTTCGATAAAATGAGGGTGGAATGTAGGCGAAGGAGAGTTGGACAATCAGCTCCTCATGAAAGATGAGCAAGGGTTTTAAGAAGGTTCAGCCGGCTGTGACAAGTTGCCTTCAAAGAGGTAATGTGAGGTTTCCAGGATAACCTAGTCAAAGAGGAGGCCCAGAAACCTGACTGTATCATGTTCAGGGATACGGGAGCCATAGAGGTACAAAGGATGATCGGAGATGACAGAGCGTCTAGTGAAAGTGATTTGGCGAGTTTAGGTGCTGGAAAATTTAAACCCATGTGTGGTGGCCCAATTGGAAACACGGTCGACCGCATGCTGGAGAGAAACTGTAATGAGGTGACAGTCAGCGCCTGCACAGGCAATAGCGAAGTCATCAACACAGAGTGATGACCAAATATTTGATGGAAGACTAGAGGCCAAATCATTTATAGCAAGGAGAAAAAGTGTTGTGCTCAGAACACATCGCTGGTGGACACCTTCAGCTTGGATAAAGTCCGGGGAGAGCACATTATTAACCCGAACACGGAAATGCCTGTCAGTTAAAAAGTTCCTAAGGAAGGATGGTAGATTGCCTCGGAGGCCCAAGGAGTGGGCTTGGGCCAAAATATTATACCTCCAAGTTGTGTCATATGCCTTCTCAAGGTCAAAAAATATGGCAATAACCGAGTGGTTATTCGCAAAGGCATTACAAACATACGTATCCAAGCGTAGTAAGGGGTCTATGGTAGAACGACCCTTACAAAAGCCATATTGACGAGTGGAGAGACTGTTGTGTCTCTAAATACCACACTAAACGTCTATTTGCCAGGCATTCCATCACTTTGCAAACTGCACTGGTAAGAGCAATGGGACGATAGTGGGAGGCTTCATGTCCCGTAGTGCCTGGTTTGCGGAAAGGGAGAACAATGGCAGATTTCCACAGCTGTGGAAGAACTCCTTGTGACCAAATAAAATTGAAAAGACATAATAGGACTGCAAGGGCTGACTGATGTAAATGTTGTAGCATACGAATATGAATGTCGTCGGGCCCAGCTGCCGATGATCGGCAAGCTGAGAGTGTTGCCTCCAGTTCTTGAAGTGTAAAAGGCACATTATACTCTTCTTCTCTGAGAGAAGAAAAGTCCAAGGGTGCTAACTCTCTGGCAGACTTTGAGGAAAGAAACGAGGGGCATAGATGGAGCCCCTGAGAAATACAGACCAGATGATTGCCAGTTTCATTGGCAACATCTAGTGGGTTTGCTATATCAACACTGGCAACCCGCAGAACAGGAGCCGGGTCAGGAGAATATTTATCACTCAGTTTTCGTACTTTTTTCCAGACTGCACTCATAGAGGAAGCAGAGGTGATGGTGGAGACATAATCTCGCCAGCAAGTGCGTTTAGCGTCACGGATGATACGGCGAGCTCTGGTGGCCTGGTGGTTAACGCTCTCGCTTCACACGGTGAGGGCCTGGGTTCGATTCCCAGCCAGAGTAGAAACATTGGACGTGTTTCTTTCCACCTGTTGTCTATGTTCCCCATCAGTAAAATGGGTACCTGGGTGTTAGTCGACTGGTGTGGGTCGAATCCTGGGACACTGACCTAAGGAGGCCTGGTCACAGACCGGGCCGCGGGGGCGTTGACCCCCGGAACTCTCTCCAGGTAAACACTTCTGCTTAAAATCAAGAAGTCTCTCCGTGGTTCTATTGTACCGGTACCTGCCCCATGCAGCACGTTTCAAACGTACTGCACGAGCACAAGCAGGAGACCACCAAGGCATGCATTTCTGAGAATGCCTGCCCGAAGTTTGGGGTATAGAATGAGAAGCTGCGGTTAAAACGGAGGACGAGAAGAGGTGTAAAAGCTCATGAATGGAGGACGAAGAAGGAACCTCACTAAAAACAGTTAGTTGTGAGTAAAGGTTCCAATTTGCCTGATCAAATTGCCAGCGTGGGATATGAAGACGTGGTGAATATGAAGGGGAAGTAAGAATGATCGCTGTCACGTAAATCCGGGAGAACAGACCAGGTGAAGTCTAATGCGGCAGAGGAAGAGTAGACTGAGAGATCGATGCAAGAGAGAGTGAGTCCGAGGATCAAAATGGGAGTGAGTGCCTGTATTTAAAACATGGAGGGGGTGGGTGGCAAGAAAAGCCTCTAACTGAATGCCACGGGAATCACAGTGAGACCCCCCAGAGGAAATGATGGGCATTAAAATCGCCAAGTAACAGAATCGGTGGCGGTAATGACGAAACAAGAAAGGCAATATCCAGAATAGATAATTCCCGAGAAAAAGAGAGATATAAAGAACAGAGTGTATACCACCTATGCAAGTGGATACGGGCTGCTGTGTAATGCAGCGAAGTACGAACAAATAGCTGATGGTACGGAATATCAGTGCGTAGAAGAAGGGCACTTTCATTAAAGGTCCCATCAGGAAAAGGATCTGAAGAATACAATAAATTATAGCCCGAGATGGGAGAGATAACAGCAGAGTGTAATTTTGGTTCCTGTAAGCAAACACCAACAGGGAAAAACTGGGAGAGTAACATCTGAAGCTCACCCTGATTACCCCTGAGGCCGCGTATATTCCACTGTAAATAGGCCATGATTGGCAATGATAAAGATACCTGAAATCCGCAGGTAAGGGTTCCTGCTGACTAGAGGGGTTAGAAAAGTCCACATGCGGAGGCAGCGGAAAACGTTCAAGCAGCGAAGGAACGGTGCGCTGTGGAGAAAGGAGTTGTGCAGATGGAGGAGAGGAGAGAGAAGGAACAGAGGGTGGATCTGTGTCCATTGATGGTTTGGTCTCTGCAATATATTCAGAGATTGCTTCAAGTGTTTCGAAATTCAGAGACGTCGTATGGGAGACAATATTGGAGATGGTAGGGGGATGATGAGTAAAGATTGGAACTGTAATGGACTGTACCAAGGTAGGGGGGGGCAAAAGGGTGGAGGGAACTGGAGAAGAAGCGTGGAAGGGGACAGAAGAGACAGAAACCTGGGAGGTGGCAGAAGAGGAAGAAACTTGGGAGGGAACAGGGGAGGTAGGTATAGTACAAGGAGGAGGGTGAACCTCTACACTTGTAACAGAGCCAGTGAGAGGGAAAGAACCTGGTACAGAGACAGGGAAGGTAAAATGAGGAGGTGGAAGAAGGGAAGGAGGGGTTAAAGGACCCTTTTTTGACTTCTGAGAAGTAGAGGGACGATTGGAAGGAGGTGTCATACGAGATTTCGCTGATACTGAGGCTTGTGAGGGAGAACACGAAGAAGCGAGAACAAACTGAGGCGTTGAAGTAGGGACGTCTGAGCCTAGGACAGGAAAAGAATTAGATACAGGCGTGACTATGGGAGAGGTAACCACAGAGGAAGCTGCAGAAGATGGGACCCCAGAAGTGGGGGGACGTTTTGAAACACGGGAATAAGAAACACGAGGTAGTCTCCCTTGGAGGCGGAGATGAGAAACTGCCATGGCATAAGGGAGACCTTCTGCCTCTTTGAGGTAACGGATTTCCCGCTCATTTAAGTAGACTTGGCAACGGCGAGAGTACGAAGGGTGAGCCTCATGACAATTAAGGCAAGAGGGAGGTCGATTGCAAGACGTATTTGAATGGTCATCGGCACCACAGACTGGGCATTCGGCTATAGATCTGCAATATTTCGCTGGATGGCCAAATCGCCAGCAATTTCTACACTGTTGCGGTGTAGGGATCACCTTTCGAACTTGTAACCGATGTCCTGCTACATAAACTGAGGATGGGAGTTCACGACTGTCAAAAGTTAAACGAGCCACATTGCTAGGGTATCGTCTCCGCCCGCGGGCAGGAAGAACATAAGTGTCTACCTTGAGGATTGGGAGATCTTGGAGTTCCAGCTGTTCAAGAATGTCATTGCCACATGTCTGGAAATTTTGTTGAACTATGGTATGGGGCAGAATGACGGTACCACTACAAGAATTGAGGGAATGATGTTTTTCAGTAGTGACAGAAACAGTATCTACATTATTATTTATTATAATCAAGGGGGAAGCGCTAAACCCGGAGGATTATACAGCGCCTGGGGGGGGATGTGGAAGGCATTCAGGCTTAATTCGGGGAACTGGAGCACAGATCCAATTCCCTAAATCAAGAGCCCCTCACCAACATCAAGGAACCTTCCTTGAGGGGACAGTATCTACAGTATATGGGAAAGAAGAGAAAGATCATGAGCTTGGGTAGCATTCTGTACAGTGATGATGCGCGTACCGCTCTTAAGAGCATGAAAAGAAATATCTTTACCAACATGGTGTAGGAGTGCCTTGCCAATACTGTGGTCGGAAAGATAGGCGGTAGAGGAAGTCAGTCATAAAGTGAAGAATTTAGTCCATTGTGCATTCTGAAACTGAGCGTGGAAAGGGAGTGCAAGACGTGTCGATCTTTTCTGAGAAGAACGAGAAGGTGGAGAAGTATCAGCAGGTAATTGTCATTGGCGTTTAGGCGTGGGACCAGAGTTGGTCCGATGTGGAACGGGCCGGTGATTCGAAAATTGTCGCACCGTAGAGGGAGAGGCCGGAAGCATAGTCAAAGGAGAGCGGAGGTCAGATAAATCGGAGTCAGTCGAGACCTCAGTACCTGAAGCAGGTGAGGAAACAGCACTGGCAAGAGGTACAGAGGCATGAGGAGTGTCCAAAGAGTGGTCCAAAGACGAGGCGGGGTCAGAACGGGGTGTGGTATCAAGAAGGGGCCCGGGGGTACCAGGTTCATGGATTGGGTTCTCCATGGCTAGGTTACTTCTTTCTTTTTGTTTTTAAGAAAAAAAAGAAGAAAATAAAAATAAAAAAAAAGAATAAAAAAAAGGGGGGACCGGGGAGGGATAGTTCCTAGGAGGAATGAAAGGGCCAGAAATCTCCCTCCGTGCCCAAGAGGACCTCAGCACCGCAAGTAGCGTAGATGCAGCATGGAACCCGTGCCGTACCCTACCCATCATGTCAGCAATCCGGGATAGCAACTTCACATCTGCCGAGCTACCTCGGTGGACAAAAGAAAGGGCAACCGGATATCCGCCACAAAGCATACCTCCTTCGGCCACCACCCCCGGAATCCGAAAGGTGGCTTCCAGAGATACACCCGTCGCCTGAGACACCCCCCAAGCCACCCCCCAAGCCACCCTCCGGGATACCGGAGAGGGATCGGGACATCCCCAGGCAATCCAGATTCCACGGCAAACTATGCCACCACCAAGAACCTCAACGGAATGGGATGGACCCCGGTACCCTTTCCTCTACCTAGGAACTAGCGTGCCTGTGGAAAAAAATACCAAAGGCCAAAAAGGAATGGCAAAAGGGAGGGGTGGGGAAGAGGAGGAGGAAAGGAAAAAGTGGAGGATGGGATAGGGAAGGGGGATTGGGGGGTAATTAGGTTCGGTCTGAGGAAGGAGACCGACAAGTCTAATTCCTCAGACCAAGAGCCTCTTCACCACAACAAGGAGCCCCCCTTGAAGAGGGATGCCTAGCAAGCCTTTTAAGACTAGAGCTTGTGGTGTCAACAGCACAAAGGCTGCCAAGCTCTGTGGAAACTAAGAGGATCTGTAATGCTATCACCAGAAAAACGTAAGAGCAAAAGCAGGATATGGGAAGTACTTGCCAATCAACTTAAGTACCATTTTTTAGACTATGTACATAGAAGTGGTGGTTATGACAGTGGACACACAAGCTCACTAGCACGCACGTTTCCCCACCCAAATAAAGTGTCAGACAAATGCTCTCGTTGCTTCAAAAGCCAAGAAACAGACTGTAGTTCTGTTAGAATGAAACTCCCTATACAACTATCTGAACTCCCTGTAGTGGCCCCATGCTACACATTTAAAATGCACAGCAGAAGCCCAGTTAGGAGACCACCTGAATACACATTTGTGATAGTATTTATTCTAGGTTCAGGGATTGCAATTGATGCTGCAGCAAGAACAGTGGTGGTAAAAAGTTGCAGCAGTTCATCAAATGACAAAGCAGAAGGATCATCAAGAGGCATGACATGCACAGAGCACCCAGACTGCTCAAACTTCCAATGGGAGGAACAACAGGGGACAGGTGAAAGAATGAGAAGTAACGTGGAGAGAGAAATGACCACTCTCTTGATCAGGGCAACAGATCAAAAACCAAAAGCATAGAGATCTATACTGGAAAGAGTATGATTATGAGGATCTAAATGTGTAGGGGTACCAGTGTTTAAGACAGAGGAAGTGAGAAAAACTCTAACTGGTCCCCATTAGTCACAGTGAGGCCTTCCCCAGAGCAAGTAGGAAAGAAATCAGAAATTGAATGTCAGGGATATATAATTGGCAAAGAGATACAAAGAACAAACCATGTACCACTTGCCTAGACAAGGGTCACAGTATAATGAAGTGGTGTATGAACTTTAAGCACAAGAAATGCACTTCCACTGTACATCTCATTGGGAAAAGAATTGAGGGATTGTAAAACATAGCCAGAAACAGGAATTTCAACAGTGGAACGTAATTTTAATTCCTGTCTGTCAACAAATACATACAGGGAAAAAACTGAGTGAGCAATGGAGCCCCCTTAACTTTCCCAATATCTTCCGATATTACACAGTAGTAAAGTCAAATGTAAAATGCCAGGGGCACTAGAAAGTAAGTGGTGCCAATGGGATAGAGTGACATGTAAATTGATGTTGGGTGGAAGTGAAATATGTGACTTGCAGGTAACTACAGAAGGAAGTATCATGTGTAGACGGTTGCAGAGTGTGAAGGTAAGGGGATATGTCAATGTAGTGGTCTCAGTAGTTGCTTTCAAAGACAAGGAAGCAGTAAGAAGTGTGACAAGAAAAATGGTAGATGGGGTAGAGTGGAGAGATAATGGCAGCTACCAAAATGGGAGGAGACTAAGAGAGGGTAGTGGTGTCCTGGGATGAAGGAATCTGGGCAGAGATAGGGAAGGGGTAGTAGTGACAATGTAGGGATGGATGGATTTCCATAACGATCACAGACACAGAAGGCAGTGGCAAAGGAAAAGACAAAGGTAGGAAAGATTAAGTGTGGAGAAACAATAGGCTGGTAAGGAGGTTTGGGATGAAAAGTTGAGGACCCAGTTGGAGAAGGCTGTGTGGGTGGACAAACATGAAAAATAGATGAGGACAAACTGGTAAAAATGGAAGATGAAGAGGTAGGAACATTAAAGGAGGGATTTCATAAGGATTAGAGACACGACAGTAGGAGAGGGTATGCCAGGGACCTGTGGGCACCAAGCATCTCTGGAGGAGAGCTGTGGGAAGTCTTCCTTGGAGGTAGAGTTTAGTCAAGGCCTTAGAACGTGAGAAACCCCACCTTTGAATTGAGACCGGATTTCACCGTCTTGTAAGAAAACTGAGCAACAGTGGGAATATGCTGGATTAGCTCCATAATTATGGCAAGTGAGGGCTGGCTGCAGGATGGATGATTATTATGATCTGCTGCACCACAGACTGGGCATTCTACCGGTCATCTAAAAGATTTGAGGTGTCGGGATCAATTCCTGCACTTGTAGTTGTCCTGCTATAAAAACCAAAGCTGGAAGCTCCTGGAAGTCAAAGGTTAATTTGGCAAAGTTGTTTGGGTAATGCCTCTGACCTTGGGCAGGGTGGATACAAGTTTCCACTTTGATGAAAGGGAGAGTCTGAAGCTCAAGTTGCTCCTGAATGCCCATGCCACATTGTGTAAATTCCTGTTGGGCTATAAAATGTGGGATGAGGACAGCATCACAGCTAGAATTGAGAAAGGAATGTCTGTAATGTGACAGGATGTTTTCAACAGAATGGACAAGGGAAAGATTGTCAGCTGGTTCAGTATCCTTCACAGTAACAATGTGCATCCCACTCTTGAGGGCATAGAAGGGCACAACCAACATGCCTCATGATTGCTCTGTTAATGCCACGGTCAGTAAGGTAATCAGTAGGTGTGAACGAAAATAATTTCATCCTAGATTGTCTTATGAGGGGATAACAGGTTTCCAGGTAATATATTCACTAGGAGAAAAAAAAAGAAGTGTGAGGGTTGTCTCAAGTACATTATTATTATTATTATTATTATAATAATCAAGGAGGAAGTGCTAAACCCGGAGGATTATACAGCTGTCTCAAGTACAGACTGAGGTTGTTTGGACCAAGGCTTCAAGCGAAGCCAAGCCATCCTCTGATGTGCAAATGATCCAAAAGAAGACTCTCCATTGTGAGAAGCTGGGTGTATGATTCAAGTAGAATTAAGGGCAATGGTATGAAAAGGGTCAGTCAAAATGCTGGTGCCAGTCAAGCAATGAGGTGTTGCCCAAAAGTGGTACTGGATTCAAAGGTACATGAGAGTGCCAGGGTCAGGTATGGGTGCCACAGGAGTAAGAGGCCCAGGAGATAAAGCATAAATATGACTATTCATAATTATTTTTATTTTTCTTTACTTGAAAAACAGGCAGATGAGAGGGGCAGCTCAGAGAAAAAATAAAAATTTATCTCCCCCTCTGGATCCAAGAGTACCCTTATGTGACTAGTGGTGCTCTCTGCAAGGAAACCATCTTTCTCCCTACCCTACTGGGTGGTCAGAAATGCCAGGGCCACCCACAGGGTCCCCAGCACATACCCAGATAATCCAATCTCTCAGGCAAGCAGCATTACTGCCAAAGTCCTCAATAGAATAGGATGGAAAACAAAATCCTTTTTCCTCTGCTTAGGAGCTGAAATTCAAGAGGTGGAAATATCCCCAACTAGAGGCAAAATGGTGAGAGGTGGTGGTATTTATATTCAATCTGAGGAAAGAGATGAGGGGTCTAATTCCTAGAATCAAAAGTCCTTTTGCCACACCAAGGGGGTTCCTCCTTGACAAGGCCTGATTAAAATTAAACATTCTTATTTAGAACTTTGTCTATGTTTAAGTGTTTACCGGAAAGTTAATTTTACTATATTCTCCGTTTTTTTTTTTTTTTTTTACAAAAAATCCAATACCAATTTGGATACTACGTGACAAGTATTCGTGTATTACTGTAAGCACAAATTTGAATTTCACCACAGTTATAACAAATAAAATAAATGTTATAATGAAGCTCATCTTTAATATTTAAAAGCATACACATCCTAACAAAATAAAATGTTGCAGTTCATTCTGAATGCTTACACTACCATAGTACATTAATTATATAATACTATTAACTTTTCATGAAGCTGATAATTTATCTAACCAAATAATTAATATTCTTTCAGTATGACTATATTTTATATAATTATAGTATACCCGAATTGGACAGGCAGATGTCAAGACAAATACAAATCATCATATCCTACAATGCTACCTTGTGAATAAAGCACAATCATCTTCCAGAAGAAACAGTGGTTCTGGGCACATTATACTGTACTGTGCTTCAATTACTAAATGCTGTAAAACATTACTTAATATGAAGTTATTTGTTCTTTTTTAAAGCTATGTCAGATATACAAATTAACAATCTACATACCAAAATAAGTGTATTATGATACATTTTAAGTACTGTACATCAGAATAGATACGCAAAACACTTGCGCACCTGAAACTACCACTGGTCTCGTTTATAAAAGCCTTAATTCAGTCTTCCAAACTTTATGAAAAACCTAGTTAAAAATGAGCTTATAGTATAAAATTACAAAATGACACTGATCTTACGTTTTCCTAATACAGTAACATTATGTACTAAAAAAAAAAAAAATCACTAATTCCAGTGACCCAAGTACACTGATCGAAAAAATTCTACGAAACTCCTTGATTCTACATAAAAAACACAATACTTGAAAAAATATTTGCCGAAGATTCAATATTTCAACAAACCATTCATAACGAGCATTAATGAGGAAGTTTATATATACCTATTGCCCTCCAAGATTGACCAAAACTAACTCTAGCTTCAAATTTTACCAGCACTGCTACTATTTTTTTTTATAAATAACTTAATCTTAATATCTGATAGTTTGCATGTGCTGGTCTAATATTACTTTTTAAGCAGGCAAATAAATATGTTGTAAATTTCTCATGCTGTGGTTTAAGCATATACAGTCCTAACTCATTTAACCATAACTATAAATAATTAATTTTTACACACAAATAATTAATTTTTACACATATTAGGTTCTTCAAAATGAGAAGCATGTTACATACTACTCTACTTATACGTGGTAAAATTAATGACGTGGATTTCTGGATATAAAAAGTCAGCTGCAGGATTACATCAGGATATATCAACACCCAAACCTTGGTAAATGGGACTTTGCCTTTTCTCTACCAAATGTATAATTTACATATTAATCCCAAAATAATAGTAAAGCATGTTGCAATTAATATATTTATCACAGCCTTGTTAGGTTCAACCTCATCAATAGAAAAGGTGAACAAAATAGCACACAATACCTAAAACAACTAAATTAGTAAGATACTGCATTACAGCAATGGCAAATATAAAGGACTTAGATATAGTGAGAATAATGAATATCTTTTCAGAGCAGTATGTTCTGATAACCATATAGGACAAACACACTTCCCACAGTTTATTTTAGTAAGAGCACTTTTACTATACAATTCACCATTGCCTCAGTGTTATCAATTTTGTTTTTAAATAAAGACTTCATTGTACAATACAAAGCTAATGATGTGTATTACTTGACAAAAACCCCTTACCTCCCCCACATACCTTTTTTGTTAGGTCTTCAGCAATTTACTTAGCTTTTGGTAACTGTCTTTAGGTAAGAATTTCTATATATATATATATATATATATATATATATATATATATATATATATAATTATCCAAATCAAAAAGTACTGTATCTTAAAATAATTTTTTTTATCAAAATATATACCTCTTAATTTATCTGGAAATCTACTTTATTCTTATTTTCAACAGAACAGAAAACCATTACCTTAAAAATCTAGAAAAATAAAGAGGAGACTAATGTATCTTACAAGTCCATTGCTTTCTTCTTCTAAGATGTCAAGGTCAACACACCATTACATGAAACATTTCCTTTCCACTTCAAATCATTAAGGCTACAATATTCTTAGCAGAACTGTTTATCAGAAATGTTGGTATCTGTTCATTCATGTTATTTAAAACACTAAGTAGCACATGTCATTGAATAAGCTGTAGGAACACTGATGCTATTAATAATTAGATAAAATATTATCACACACACCATTCATGGTTTACCATACTGCACATAGCAACAGTATTTAGTGAAGGCTGCATATTATTTCTGATTTCTTGTTGAAGATTATTTCTTGGCTCAATCTATACTTCAGTCACCAGAGTTCTTCTTACCTTCCTCAATCTTTGCATGATATCTGAAAAAAAAAAAAAAAAAAAAAAAAAAAACTGTAATTTTTGACAGTATACATGCTAAGTGACTGATGACAAACCTAATGCTTGCTTTCTGTGGCCTGATGGCTAAAGCTCTCACTTCACATGGTGAGGGTCTGGGGTTTGATTCCCAGCCAGGGTAGAAACATTGGGCATGTTTCTTTACACTTGTTGTCTATGTTCACCCATCAGTAAAATGGGTACCTGGGTGTTAGTTGACTGGTGTGGGTTGCATCCTGGGACACTGACCTAATTTGCCCAAAATGCTCAGCATAACAAGGGGCTTTCTATATAGTAGTATGTCACTGATATCAGCTAGGCCTGTAATACCATGTACATGTACTTGTAGTACATAAAGATATTATTATTATAATATTAAGTATAGAAGTTACAGTTTTTGCTTAACTCCTTAAATTCCTTGTTTCACTAATACCCATAGTGATCATCTCTATTTCTCAAGGTGCAGTACGGAACTTGGCTTTCTGATTCTAGTATCGTTTCCTTTGGAAAAGTTTTGAAATGATACTAGAATTAGCACAAGAATCCAGTAAAACTCCTAGCTGATATCTGCCATGTCGTTGTCCAGTTGCTACAATGTGCAGCTAGTAGCAACAGCCTAGTTTATCAGGCTATCCACCAGGAGGCCTAGTCTAGGACTGGGTCATAAGAGTGATGTTCCCTGGAACTGTCTGCAAATAACCACTGGGTATGTACTGAGGAGCCCAGCTGATGCTGCCTCCCACATATTTTAATCAATATTTTTCTATGCTCTGACTATCATATACAGGAAGGCCCCGCTTTACGGCGTTTCACTTTACGGCGTTCCGCTAATACGGACATTTCAAATTATGATCAAAACTCACTATACGGCTCCCCCCACCTGACTTTCTAATACGGTCACCGTGCCCCACCCTGTTTGTTTACATTCTCCATGAGCTCAGTAAGCACTAAGTCTCTCCATTTTGTCTGGAAACTCCAAAATTTCAAATGTTTTTAAAAGTTATTTCATATTTTATATATACTCTGATAATTATACTTATGTATACCTGTACCTAAATAAACTTACATACATCGAGTCATTTAAATGTCGTATATTACGTTAATATACACATTTTCATTAATCCATCCATGATATTTTTTTCAAAATTATATAATAAACACGATGCATAACATATAAATAAGATAAATACACCCCACAGTAGAATAAATAAACAAATGTGAGATGTGAGCAGACGACTTCCACAAGTGACGCCATAATAACAATACTCACCGAGTCTCATTAAATGTCGTATATTGCGGTAATATACACATTTTCATTAATCCAGCCATGATATTTTTTTCAAAATTATATAATAAACACGATACATAACATAAAAAGATGATAAATACACCCCACAATAGAATAAATAAACATAAATATAAGATGTGGGAGCCTGGTTTGTTTACATAACTCTGCGCCTGTTACCTCTCATGTACTCATTCTTTCTCTCTCTCATTTATTCGTTTTATCTCATTTACTTACTCCTGACCCTACATTAAGACTACAAATATTTTAAGGTAAGTAATGAGTGAACTGTATATACATTTTATCGCTCTGGGATGCTTAAATATCATAGAATAGTATGTGTGGGTGGGGTGGCCTGGTGAGGTAGCCTGGCTATTACAATACATACCACACTTGATTTCTTACAATAAATACTACTTGTCTCACCCTAGATTAAGACTATAAATATTTTAAGGTAAGTAATGAGTGCACTATGTGTGTATTGTACCTTTTTATTGTTTTTTGATGCCTGGTTCTATTGCTAACTTAATATATGTTAGTGTAAACTTGTTATCTAGTGTTTGTATGCATTTATAAGTGGAAAAAAAGGGTGTTCCACTTTACGGCGATTTCCGCTTTACGGCGGTAGCCTGGAACCTAACCTGCCGTATAAGTGGGGCCCTCCTGTACATTTATCTTTTTTGTACGTTTGTTTGGAGTAGGTATGGCAAGTTCCCCCCCCCCTTTTTTTTTTTTTGGGGGGGGGGGGGGGGGGGGGGGGAATAATCTGTTGAGGAAATGTTGCTTATATGATGATTTTCAGAGAAGGAACCAACTGATACTGCCCTCACATCTTTTATTAATATTTTGATCAAGTGCACTTATTTATCTTTGAAAGTTTGGTGCTAGATAGTGAAAGTTTTAGGAAGCATAATCAACTTCACAGTTTTATGGCGAGTATCAGTATATCAAGTAACTGACTCAGCTACATCCAACTTGGCCCATGAAACAAACAATAGAATTTGTGGTAAATTTTACTTGGAACAAGAGAAAAAAATGGGTAGCAAAACCATACAGTGCAAGCACTATTTTCCACCTCCAGAACTAGAGTTTGATTAATGAATTTCCCTACATCACTTCATAAAGGTTGTTACATAATCCAAGAGCACATCAAAACCTAAAAATCACTGTGAATGTTACATGCCTAAATAAGTGTTTAGGGGTTATGCAGATGAAGTATTTTAAAAATTCTAGAGTACTGTGAAAAACACAATTTTTTTTTTTAGAAAACTACACAATATCCACAGCTATAATTTACAATGGAATGAAAGTTGGTATGCAAAGGCACATTTTATAACTAGCACTATATCCCATATAAATATAGTACCAGCAAAGTAATTTTTTTTACACTGGGTACCACTTCTATGACAAGAGAGGGACAGCATTAGCAGTATCAAAAAAAAAAAAAAAAAAAAAAAAAAAAAAAAAAAAAAAAAAAAAAAAAAAAAAAAATCCACTGTTACCCATTATGTTTATCACATGTGACATTTCACAAGATATGTACTTTACCTACTTGACAATTCTTCCAGCAGTCTGAGGGGGAGAAAACAGGAACTCTACAGCTTCACTGGTAAGGTACTCCAAAGCTGAAAGCAGAGTGTATTTTGAAATTTATATAGGCAACATTTTATTGATCAAATTCCCTTAAATACAATTAAACGAGCATTACTTTTTTTTAATACTGCCCATCTCCCATTAAGGTAGGGTGACCCCCCAAAAAGCACTTTCACCATCATTCACTATCACTGTCCTGCCAGAGGTGCACAGATACTACAGTTCAGATGCCTCTCCAAACTGCAAATACAGTATTCCCACTCCTACCTCAAGAGTGCAGGCACTGTACTTCCCTCCTCCAGGACTCAAGCTAACCAGTTTCCCTAAATCCCTTCACAAAATGTTATCTTGCTCACACTCCAACCAATTGTCAAGTCACAAAAAACATCTGCCTCCACTCCATCCTATCCAACACCTGCTGGATACCCAAGCCCCTTGAACACAAAACCTACTTTATCCCCTGCCGCCAACCTTTCCTAGGGTGACCCCTTCCCCGCCTTCCCTTCACTACAGATTTAAACACCCTCCAAATCATCCTATTTTGCTCATTCTCTCCAAATATTCAAACCATCTCAACTCCTCCTCAGCCCTCTTGATAATACTTTTAGTAACTCCACACCTAATCTCCAAGCTATAAATTCTCTGCACAATATTTACATCATATTGCCTCCAACCTCCTCCTGGCTGCAACATTCACAGCCCACGCTTCACACCTATATAAGTGTGTTGGTACCACTACTCTCTCATAACATTCTCCTTGGTGACTCCATGGATAATGTTCTTTGTCTTTATAGGTATATACATTAACAATTATTTCAATTACATTTTCTCTCAATGGTCACTTCCTGTCAAGGCAAGGTGACCCAAAGAAAACACATTCACCACAATTCAATCAATGTCCATTAAAAAACACTTATCTTCATTCACTCCTAACAACCTCACACAAACCTGTGGATAATTAAGTCTCTGTTACCCAGTCCTTCCAACTATTCTTGGGATGACCCCTACCTCTCCTATCTTTTACTCTAAATGTGCACCCTCTTCATCATGCCCTCTCTCTCTCTCTCTCTCCATCCCCTAACCACCTCAACAACTTCTCTTCAGCCTTCTGAATTATATCCATGGTGACCATACATTGCCCCACTGAATTTTCTGCATGATATTCACACCACACACTGTTCTCAAATATGACATCTCCACTGTCTTCATTTACTTTTGCCTGCAGCATTTAAGACCCATGCTTCACACCCATACAAAAATGTTGGTCTCATTATACTGTAGCACATTTCCATTTTTGCCTCAACAGATAAAATTTTCTTTCCATAGATGCTGCAACACCACCCATCTTTCCCCCCCCCATCCCCCTCATCTATTCTCTAGTTCATCTCATCTTTCAGACCCCATCTCCTGACATGTTCACTCACATATACAATTTCTAAATACATCCACTTCTTTCATATACCACCTCCCTCCAGAATGATAACCTTTTGTGGCCTAGAGTTTTATCCTCATTGTCTTGCTCTTTTCTATATTTGCTTTTAATTTCCATCTTTTACATGCCCTTCCAAATTTGTTCATCAACCTTTGCATTAGTCTTTGTTTAATATTTTATTTCATATATAAAAATAGCTACACAATTTGTAAGCAATTGTTTTTTTTTTTAGGTCAACTATTAACCATTCCTAAGTCCATATTTTAGCAGAGTGACTTTAAATTCTTAAATTAGTACTATGAATTTCCTA
Organism: Cherax quadricarinatus; assembly: GCF_038502225.1. Classification (NCBI taxonomy): domain Eukaryota; kingdom Metazoa; phylum Arthropoda; class Malacostraca; order Decapoda; family Parastacidae; genus Cherax; species Cherax quadricarinatus. Next base: position 22,579,965 of record NC_091319.1, on the reverse strand, counting down.
CAAAAAACCTTTCACTATATGGCAGTTTTTCATACCACTCTTAACTTTACAATTCTTTTCAATAGTACACAACATATTGTATGAGGTAAAGCGAGAAATGCCATGCAATAAAATAAACATCTATATATGCCAAGTAATGGAAATGGAAGAAAGTAAAATCAATCCACGAAAAATTATAATTATTCAATTTTTTTTCATCAGATCATATAATTGAAATTGTGGGAAATGCATGTGCTACACTGGCTAACTATAAAATAGCTTAAAGATATATGAATGGAGAGTAGGTGAAAAAGCTGTTCACAACATAATTTTTTTTAACACACTGGCTGTATTCCACTGAGGCAGCATGGCCTAAAAAGAAAAACAAAAGTTTTTCTTTTTACATTTAGTAATTTATACAGAAGGGGCTATTAGCTCCTTACTCCCAACATTTTAGTTGCCTCTTACGACACGCATGGCTTATGAAGGAAGAATTCTTTTTCACTTCCCCATGGAGATGAGAGGAAGTAAAGAACAACAAGAACTCTTAACCCGTACATGGTCCAAACATATACACGTATGTACATTCTTACCGCTAGTGCCCCAAACATATATAGATGTTTTATTTTTCCTGCCTTCAAATATGGCACGACTGGCCTGAGATGCCTTGTCAGTATAGAATGGGTCATAACACTCAGTGTGCACTGTATTAAAAAAATCTGGGACCACTTAGTACCTTGTGGGAGCACCAGTTCAAATGAGCGTCAGCTAGAGCAAACAGCACGGCAAACACCTAGGATTCACTGATTTCATGTAGTATTAACTCTCCCATTTTAAGAGGAAAGGGATGTTGACCCCGAGTTTAGTGGCTTTGAGGTGGATGTGGCCATAAGTGGTCGAGGAAATATAAAAAAAAACTCGATAATAACCCATGTGCAACACCCTTTCAGAATGTCTTATAACCTATGCCCTAAGTAAAGAGAAACAATTCTGGAATGTAATACTTGTTCAGCAGGCTAGCTGTGGCTGGCCAGCTGGCTGGCTGCTGGCGGCTTGGCTCCGTTTGTTTGTCTGTGTATCTGTCTCTGTCTGACAGGTACACATAAATACAAGTATACATAGTGTAAATTACCTAGAATAACCCAAAAAATCCAGACAAAGTGCTATACTCTGCTTGAAGATATGAGTAAATGTCATGATGCAGTCTTGTGGCTCTCTCTGAGGCAGAGAGCTAGATGGATAGACAGACATGTTTGTGTACCAGCAAAAACAAAGCGAGGGCCGATGCTCATCAAATGTCACCTCTAATCTTTCTTATCAAGTCTTATCACCGCACCCTCGCGTATGCTCATCAAATGCCAGTTCTTATCTAATGTTATCTCATCTTATCAGTCACTGTCAGGGGTGGACTGAGGCTTGTTTTTCATGCTTCAAGGGAACTTATTATTACGTATTATTATTATTATTATTATTATTATTATATACTTCCACATATCCAAAACACTGCTGGGACCTATAAATACTTTGTATATATTCCAAGACAATAGTAAATGGCCAAGGCAGGTGTAAATGTCCACCTGTCAGTGCATTTGTGACAATTTGAGTACAATTTCAGTACTTAATACTAGTGTCAGAACAAAGATTGGTTATGAAATGACAAGAACTACTATAAATTGTAATTATCAGAACATAAAAATTATATAAAATATAAAAATAGAAAAAAAGGTATATCAGCAACACTTCTGCAAGCGGTAGGACTCGATGTTGCTGTCACGTGAGCATCCAGTGTCAAATTCTTGGCCTCGTATCTCTGTAAGTACTGATCCTAATTTTTTTTTATCCTATGACACTTAGAAAAATTTGCTCTTTATTTTCATTAAAAAAAAAAAAAAAAAAAAAAAAATCAAAATATTCGGGGTACTGGGGTAGTGAACGTATATATATGTTTGGACTGTTTACGGGTTAAGAAAATAGAAGAAAAACCAGGTGGGTATATATACATGTATGCATGTACATGTGTGTGTAGTATAAGCAGCAAGATATACCTGGTATCCTGCACTTTTTTTTTTCTAACAAACTAGCCATATCCTACCAAGGCAGGGTGGCTCAAAAAGAAAAACAAAAGTTTCTCTTTTTAACTTTAGTAATGTATACAGAAGGGGTTATTAGCCCCTTGCTCCTGTTATCTTAGTAGCTTCTTACGACACACATGGCTTACACCTCAAGAAACATCGATTGGATACAATAAGTTCAAGGAAGAATTACAAAATGCGAGTTAAGATCAAGGCAAAAACCACTTAAATTGCCAATGCTGGATGACAGACAGAAAAGAAGAGATTTGATAGCAATATACAAGGTTATATGGAAATAAAAGAATAGATATAGAAGTCTCTTCAGTATTTTCAACAGGAACAAGAGGATACAGACATAAATTGAGAAAAAAGTGCAGCTGAAGGGATACCGGGAATTTTTTTGTAAAAACAGAAGCAAGCAATAAATTAAAAAGGTGGCAGTGTACAGCAACCACAGGAAATTTTACAATTATTTTTTTTTTTTCAACAAGTCAGCCGTCTAACAGTGAGGCAGGGTGACCCAAAAAAAAGAAAGAAAATCCCCAAAAAGAAAATGCTTTCATCATCATTCAACACTTTCACCACACTCACACATAATCACTGTTTTTGCAGAGGTGCTCAGAATACAACAGTTTAGAAGCATATGCGTATAAAGATACACAACATATCCCTCCAAACTGCCAATATCCCAAACCCTTCCTTTAAAGTGCAGGCATTGTACTTCCCATTTCCAGGACTCAAGTCCGACTATATGAAAAAAACCGGTTTCCCTGAATTTTTTTTTTTTTTTATTATTATCACACTGGCCGATTCCCACCAAGGCAGGGTGGCCCGAAAAAGAAAAACTTTCACCATCATTCACTCCATCACTGTCTTGCCAGAAGGGTGCTTTACACTACAGTTTTTAAACTGCAACATTAACACCCCTCCTTCAGAGTGCAGGCACTGTACTTCCCATCTCCAGGACTCAAGTCCGGCCTGCCGGTTTCCCTGAACCCCCTTCATAAATGTTACTTTGCTCACACTCCAACAGCACGTCAAGTATTAAAAACCATTTGTCTCCATTCACTCCTATCAAACACGCTCACGCATGCCTGCTGGAAGTCCAAGCCCCTCGCACACAAAACCTCCTTTACCCCCTCTCTCCAACCTTTCCTAGGCCGACCCCTACCCCGCCTTCCTTCCACTACAGACTGATACACTCTTGAAGTCATTCTGTTTCGCTCCATTCTCTCTACATGTCCGAACCACCTCAACAACCCTTCCTCAGCCCTCTGGACAACAGTTTTGGTAATCCCGCACCTCCTCCTAACTTCCAAACTACGAATTCTCTGCATTATATTCACACCACACATTGCCCTCAGACATGACATCTCCACTGCCTCCAGCCTTCTCCTCGCTGCAACATTCATCACCCATGCTTCACACCCATATAAGAGCGTTGGTAAAACTATACTCTCATACATTCCCCTCTTTGCTTCCAAGGACAAAGTTCTTTGTCTCCACAGACTCCTAAGTGCACCACTCATTCTTTTCCCCTCCTCAATTCTATGATTCACCTCATCTTTCATAGACCCATCCGCTGACACGTCCACTCCCAAATATCTGAATACATTCACCTCCTCCATACTCTCTCCCTCCAATCTGATATTCAATCTTTCATCACCTAATCTTTTTGTTATCCTCATTACCTTACTCTTTCCTGTATTCACCTTTAATTTTCTTCTTTTGCACACCCTACCAAATTCATCCACCAATCTCTGCAACTTCTCTTCAGAATCTCCCAAGAGCACAGTGTCATCAGTAAAGAGCAGCTGTGACAACTCCCACTTTGTGTGTGATTCTTTATCTTTTAACTCCACGCCTCTTGCCAAGACCCTCGCATTTACTTCTCTTACAACCCCATCTATAAATATATTAAACAACCACGGTGACATCACACATCCTTGTCTAAGGCCTACTTTTACTGGGAAATAATTTCCCTCTTTCCTACATACTCTAACTTGAGCCTCACTATCCTCGTAAAAACTCTTCACTGCTTTCAGTAACCTACCTCCTACACCATACACTTGCAACATCTGCCACATTGCCCCCCTATCCACCCTGTCATACGCCTTTTCCAAATCCATAAATGCCACAAAGACCTCTTTAGCCTTATCTAAATACTGTTCACTTATATGTTTCACTGAATCCCTTCACTAAATATTACCCTGCTCACACTCCAACAGATCGTCAGGTCCCAAGTACCATTCGTCTCCATTCACTCCTATCTAACACGCTCATGCACGCTTGCTGGAAGTCCAAGCCCCTTGCCCACTAAACCTCCTTTACCCCCTCTCTCCAACCCTTTCGAGGACGACCCCTACCACGCCTTCCTTCCCCTATAGATTTATATGCTTTCCATGTCATTCTACTTTGATTCATTCTCTCTAAATGATCAAACCACCTCAACAACCCCTCTTCTGCCCTCTGACTAATACTTTTATTAACTCCACACCTTTTCCTAATTTCCACACTCTGAATTTTCTGCATAATATTTACACCACACATTTCCCTTAGACAGGACATCTCCACTGCCTCCAACCGTCTCCTCGCTGCTGCATTTACCACCCAAGCTTCACACCCATATAAGAGTGTTGGTACTACTATACTTTCATACATTCCCTTCTTTGCCTCCATAGATAACGTTTTTTGACTCCACATATATCTCAATGCACCACTCGCCTTTTTTCCCCTCATCAATTCTATGATTAACCTCATCCTTCATATGAAGAAGATATTAATGAAGGTGGGACAACAAATTATAGCTCTGTTATGGTATTAGTAACAATAGGAAGAGAGAAATTTACATTATGGCCTTGGAAAACCTTTTCAGGAGTTGATCACTTTTACCTGTGTTCATAACTGTATTTGTCCTAGTTGTTTCTCACTTTGTATCCATTAGTGTTTATGACTCTTCATTGCAAAAATATTGTACAAGCTTAAAGCCCAGATGTATTAAACCTGAAGCAAATGAGAGTATTCTCAACATATCAACTAGAAACTCAACATATACAAGGAAACATGTGTATTCCCCAAGTGCCTGTGTACGAATTCTCCAAGAGAATACAGCATTAAAAATATTCACATTCAATTTTATTCACTAAATAACAAAGTAAGTAAAACTTTACCATAAACATGAGTGAGGAACATACTGTCAAGCAAAGTATGAACAGCAGTATGAATTACATTCAAAAAGTTCTTCCACTAATATGTCTGTATACATACCTCGAACTTTTCTTGAACTAGCAACAGATTTAGGCTTAGAAAACTCAAACTGAAGTGCAGTAGGTTCCTTCACTGTTTCATCTTTCTGTTTTTCCTCTAGTTCTGCTATTGTTTCTATAACTGCCACTTCCTTCTCTCTGTTTTCTTCATGAGCCTTTGGCATTTCTTGATCTTTTAGAGTAACCTTTTCTCCTTCCTTTTCCTTAGTTATTCCATTTTCTTTACCATCATCTTCTGTTACCTGACACCCAGGTCTGTCCTCCACTTTCTCTTTTATATCCAACTCCAAGCCTAATATCGATGTGTCAGATGATCTGAGAGTAGATCTTGGTTTCTTGGTGGAAGTGGTTTCTAGTTCCGAGCTATCTTCTGCAAAATTAAAAACTATTTTAATACAGACCCAATGATTGTTTTACACGTACATGGATTCCTGCAAATATTAGTAACCCCCCAAAATACTCTACTGAATATTTATTCATTTATAATAAATACTTGGACAATACAGAAGTCCAAAACCAGAGACAGAAGAGGATATGCCTGTAAGTTTATCCAAGCTAGCCTCAGCAAACACCAATACTTAACTACAATTGACTATTTCTCCTACCCTTCCAAGAAACACTGGTGTTTCTCAGGGCAATATGTCTGGTAATCTCATCCTATTCAAGAACGACCTACCCAGTGCTTCCGAACACCTCAACTGAAGCTTTTGTTGATGGCCCTCTCTTCTTTTCAAACAATGACTGCAACATAATATATTAATGATCAAATTCACAAATTATGACAAGCAAGTTCAACACTTCAGGTTTAAAGAATTTTTTTTTTGTTAACATATGGATGTGTAAAGGTAGAAAGTTGAAAGTGAAGAGAGATAAGAGTAAGGTGATGAGGGGTATCAAACGATTTAGATAAAAAAAAAATGGATATCACAATGGAGGGAGTGAGTTTGGAAGACGTGAATGTTTTCAGATATTTGGGACTTGACTTGTCAGCAGAGGGGTTTATGAAGGATGAGGTTAACCACAGAAATGATAAAGGAAAAAAGATGAGTGGTGCACTGAGGTATCTGTAGAGACAAAAAAAAAAAAAAAAAAAAAAAAAAAAAAAAAAAAAAAACAAAAAGTTATCCATGGAGGCAAAGAAGGGAATGTACAAGAGTACAGTGGTACCAACACTGTTTTTCGAGTATGAATTTTTATAATCATGGGGGAGCGCTAAACCCATAGGAATATACAGTGCATGTGTGGGGGGGGAGGAGATGGCAGGTATTCAGGCTCAATTCAGGGAACTGGAGCACAGATCCAATTCACTAGATCAAGAGCCCCTCACCAGCATCAAGGAACCTCCCGTTAGGAGATATGGGTGTGAAGCATGGGTTGTTAATGCTGCAGCAAGGAGGTGAATGGAGGCAGTGGAGATGTCCTGTCTAAGGGCAATGTTTGGTGTAAATATTATACAGAGAATTTGTAGTGTGGAAATTAGTCAGAGGGCCGAAGAGGGGTTGTTGAGGTGGTTTGGTCATTTAGAGAAAATGGAACACAGTAGAATGACTTGGAGAGCATATAAATCTGTAGGGGAAGGATGGCGGGGTAGGGGTCATCCTCAAAAAGGTAGGAGGGAGGGGGTAAAGGAGGTTTTGTGGGCAAGGGGCTTAGACTTCCAGCAAGCGTGCATGAGCGTGTTAGATAGGAGTGAATGGAGACAAATGGTTTTTGGGACCTGATGAGCTGTTGGAGTGTGAGCAGGGTAACATTTAGTGAAGGGATTCAAGGAAACCAGTTATTTTTATATAGCCCGACTTGAGTATTGGAAATGGGAAGTACAATGCCTGCACTTTAAAGGAGGGGTTTGGGATATTGGCAGTTTGGAGGGATGTGTAGTAGGATGTTATATATATAACTGGGGCCCTGATATTATATTCTATAGAGAGTTTATTATATTATTTCAGGTCACTTTTTATATTTTATCTTTATATATGCTTCTAAACTGTTGTATCTGGGCATCTCTGCAAAGTGATTATGTATGAGTGAGGTGAAAGTGTTGAATGATTAAAGTATTTTCGTTTTGGGGGATTTTCTTTATTTTTGGGTCACCTTGCCTAAGTGGGAGATGGCAGACTTGTTGAAAAAAAAAATGTATGTATGTATGTATGCTTGTACATGCAAGTGTAGTGTGACCTAAGTGTAAGCAGAAGTAGCAAGACATACTTGAAGTTTTGCATGTTTATGAAACAGAGAAAAGACACCAGCAATCCCACTATTATGTAAAACAACTACAGACTTCTGTTTTACACTCACTTGGCAGGATGGCAGTACCTCCCAGGGCAGTTGCTGTCTACCAACCTACCTACCTAGTCTAATATTTTGTCAGTAATTCTACCCATTCTCTAAGTTTACACCAAAATTTACTGCTCACAGTATATCTAAGGGTGCTCTGAGTAAGACGTAAATATATGTCTGGCAACAATCCCACTAACGCAAATTTACGTGAAAGACAGTGAAAGGGTTAAGGGTTTGCATTATGCTAGATGAATCATTCCATACATCTGCAATGGGCCTGAATCACATCTAGTCCATCAAACAAGGGACAACTGTGTTTGGTAATGGATATGCAGTTGGGACTCTGAAAGAAGAATTATAGATTGAGAAAACCTGTAGTTGGAGTGTTGGAGCTTAGAAAAAACAACTATCAGTGGATTCCAAAAGAGGAATGCATGATGACAGTAACAACACCTTTATGCAAGTATGAGGGACAGTTTTCATACAGTATCTAAACATTTAGCCATTTCTCATTAGAACATGGACACTCAGTAAGGTGCATTTGCAGCTATCCATACCTGCTCTTACAGCTTGTGAACTAGCCACCTGTGAGAAAGTGTCAAATGTCTTATTACAGTCCACCAACTCCTTGCTTGCCTGCTTCATCTTGGTTACCTTGTCTTTATTGCTTTAAGATTCTACTGGCTTATGGCATGGTGAAACTAGGTCATAATGCATAGTTGACTCCATGAGTGTGTGCTTATGAATGTATTTTCATAATGTATAATTAAAGCAGCTTCACAGATAACATTACAGTTACAATTCTTAACATGCCAGAAAAATGATGAGCTGTTATATGCATCTAAAAGAATTCTTATGTTCAGTGACTCATGATTAAATTTCTACTTTGTCCTAGAAATTTTATACAGACAATGTACAATTTTGCAGAGCATAGATATGATGTATACCTTGTATTTACTCATTTTTTTTTTTGTTTAGGAAATAACAATTTAGTATATGTATATGTTTTCATTTTTTGCTTATGTTTTTCTTATAGGCTCTTTAGTAACTATTATTATATTAGCTCTTTACACAAAGCCCAAAATGGCGTTGTGTAAAAGCCATTTTGGGCAACCAAGTCTTTTGAATAGTGAGAATGATGATGATGTCATTCATTTTAGTTATTGTGGGCAGCAAACTCAGAGTACACAGAAATACATTTCTGAGATTGCTTCACTAAACCCATTGAGGGTCCAAGCCGTAGTTCTACACCTTATCCACAGGGTCCAAGCCGTAGTTCTATGCCATGAGCTCAGCACACACCAATAAGCTGTGAGCATTAAATTTGGGCCTAGATATGAGAATGTATCTATGTGGTAAGTGTGTACCATATAAAACAAATCCTGCAGCACGCAGTGCATGAAAAAAAAAAAGCGAATATTTTCTGGATTAAAACAGCGACTTTGTGGTGTATTTCCATACGATTTCTATCGTTGTATTCATGGTTTCGTGGTTTCATTTGATAGAAGATATATTACAGAAACAGAGATGATTTTGATTGGTTTTAGTATTGAAAATAGCTTGAAATTGAGCTCAAAGTAGCAGAAATGTTTGCTTTCTGCTGATGTTCAAGAGTAAACAAATGAGGTCCAATACACATCAAATTGTGGGTCTAATATACATTCACGAATGCGCTGATATTATTTATATAATTATTACAATATTGCACAAGAGTAAATTTTTTATTTTTTGGTGTGAATAAAAATCAAAATGGAATTCATCTGTAAAGCCTGGAAACAACTAATAAAAATAGGAAATGTTATTTTAGTGCCAATAATGCCTGCATTG
>NC_091319.1:22563044-22565544 GCF_038502225.1 Cherax quadricarinatus | reverse complement strand
GTTGTTTAATATATTTATAGATGGGGTTGTAAGAGAAGTAAATGCGAGGGTCTTGGCAAGAGGCGTGGAGTTAAAAGATAAAGAATCACACACAAAGTGGGAGTTGTCACAGCTGCTCTTTGCTGATGACACTGTGCTCTTGGGAGATTCTGAAGAGAAGTTGCAGAGATTGGTGGATGAATTTGGTAGGGTGTGCAAAAGAAGAAAATTAAAGGTGAATACAGGAAAGAGTAAGGTTATGAGGATAACAAAAAGATTAGGTGATGAAAGATTGAATATCAGATTGGAGGGAGAGAGTATGGAGGAGGTGAACGTATTCAGATATTTGGGAGTGGACGTGTCAGCGGATGGGTCTATGAAAGATGAGGTGAATCATAGAATTGATGAGGGAAAAAGAGTGAGTGGTGCACTTAGGAGTCTGTGGAGACAAAGAACTTTGTCCTTGGAGGCAAAGAGGGGAATGTATGAGAGTATAGTTTTACCAACGCTCTTATATGGGTGTGAAGCGTGGGTGATGAATGTTGCAGCGAGGAGAAGGCTGGAGGCAGTGGAGATGTCATGTCTGAGGGCAATGTGTGGTGTGAATATAATGCAGAGAATTCGTAGTTTGGAAGTTAGGAGGAGGTGCGGGATTACCAAAACTGTTGTCCAGAGGGCTGAGGAAGGGTTGTTGAGGTGGTTCGGACATGTAGAGAGAATGGAGCGAAACAGAATGACTTCAAGAGTGTATCAGTCTGTAGTGGAAGGAAGGCGGGGTAGGGGTCGGCCTAGGAAGGGTTGGAGGGAGGGGGTAAAGGAGGTTTTGTGTGCGAGGGGCTTGGACTTCCAGCAGGCATGCGTGAGCGTGTTTGATAGGAGTGAATGGAGACAAATGGTTTTTAATACTTGACGTGCTGTTGGAGTGTGAGCAAAGTAACATTTATGAAGGGATTCAGGGAAACCGGCAGGCCGGACTTGAGTTCTGGAGATGGGAAGTACAGTGCCTGCACTCTGAAGGAGGGGTGTTAATGTTGCAGTTTAAAAACTGTAGTGTAAAGCACCCTTCTGGCAAGACAGTGATGGAGTGAATGATGGTGAAAGTTTTTCTTTTTCGGGCCACCCTGCCTTGGTGGGAATCGGCCGGTGTGATAATAAAAAAAAAAATAATAAATATATATATACATATATATATATATACATATATATATATATACATATATATATATATATATATATATATATATATATATAATATATATATATATATATATATATATATATATATATATATATATATATATATATATATATATATATATATATATATATATATATATATATATCTCGGGTGAGATATAAGCGACTATTGGCAGAAAGGTGGGCTAGTGCAAAGATGAGTAGTGGGGAGGTTGAAGAGGGTTGGAATAGTTTTAAAAATGCAGTATTAGAATGTGGGGCAGAAGTTTGTGGTTATAGGAGGGTGGGGGCAGGAGGAAAGAGGAGTGATTGGTGGAATGATGAAGTAAAGGGTGTGATAAAAGAGAAAAAGGTAGCTTATGAGAGGTTTTTACAAAGCAGAAGTGTTATAAGAAGAGCAGAGTATATGGAGATTAAAAGAAAGGTAAAGAGAGTGGTGAGAGAGTGCAAAAGGAGAGCAGATGATAGAGTGGGAGAGGCACTGTCAAGAAATTTTAATGAAATAAGAAAAAAATTTGGAGTGAGTTAAACAAGTTAAAAAAGCCTAGGGAAAATATGGATTTGTCAGTTAAAAACAGAGTAGGGGAGTTAGTAGATGGGGAGATGGAGGTATTGGGTAGATGGCGAGAATATTTTGAGGAACTTTTAAATGTTAAGGAAGAAACAGAGGCAGTAATTTCATGCACTGGTCAGGGAGGTATACCATCTTTTAGGAGTGAAGAAGAGCAGAATGTAAGTGTGGGGGAGGTACGTGAGGCATTACGTAAAATGAAAGGGGGTAAAGCAGCTGGAACTGATTGGATTATGACAGAAATGTTAAAAGCAGGGGGGGATATAGTGTTGGAGTGGTTGGTACTTTTGTTTAATAAATGTATGAAAGAGGGGAAGGTACCTAGGGATTGGCAGAGAGCATGTATAGTCCCTTTATATAAAGGGAAAGGGGACAAAAGAGACTGTAAAAATTATAGAGGAATAAGCTTACTGAGTATACCAGGAAAAGTGTACGGTAGGGTTATAATTGAAAGAATTAGAGGTAAGACAGAATGTAGGATTGCGGATGAGCAAGGAGGTTTTAGAGTGGGTAGGGGATGTGTGGATCAGGTGTTTACATTGAAGCATATATGTGAACAGTATTTAGATAAAGATAGGGAAGTTTTTATTGCATTTATGGATTTAGAAAAGGCATATGATAGAGTGGATAGAGGAGCAATGTGGCAGATGTTGCAAGTATATGGAATAGGTGGTAAGTTATTAAATGCTGTAAAGAGTTTTTATGAGGATAGTGAGGCTCAGGTTAGGGTGTGTAGAAGAGAGGGAGAATACT
>NC_091319.1:22555544-22558044 GCF_038502225.1 Cherax quadricarinatus | reverse complement strand
CTCTATCTCTCATCTTCTTATTCCTATTACAAAAAGCACGGTCAACATATCTTACCTGAGAGTCACCAACCACAAGAATGCGCTTACCTTCATTAGCAGGGGCAGTAGTACCCTTACCTTCACTGGCCACTGAAGTACATTCATCCTGGAGAACAGAGAAGCGATTTCCTACCTTCAGATCTTCACTCTTAACTTTCCTTACTCTGATGCGCCTCCCATTACTGTGAACAACTCGCCACTTGTAGCAGGTGCTGGGCTGCACCTCACTGCTGGTACCCGTTGCTACCTCCCCACCTACAGCCTCCTCACAGTGAGAGACAGACTGCACCTCACTGCTAGAAGCCTCATTCCCCACATCTCCAACCACCTCACACTCTCTCCCAGGCCCATTGAGGTGGACCTTCAGCCTCCTAATCTCCTCCTGGAGAAGCAAGACCTCCTCCTTCAACTCTCCAAACTCAGTTTTTAAAACACTGCAGAAGCAAGCCATGCTTTGTAACCGTCCACGCTAATCCCCAAAGCAGCTCAGGGTCTGTGACCTCACGTGACGACTGACCACTGAACACTCAATCTACTTCACAATATTCCTTATGGGAAAAAATTCGGTCAGTACTGGCACCTGAACATACTACTGGAATGAAAAAAGTTCGTTAACCGGGGGTCCACTGTATATATATTATATATATATTATATATATTATATATATATATATATTATATATATATATTATATATATATATATTTATATATTATATATATATATCACTACTTGTTTTTTTTAGTCACTTTACATTGTGTATGCAATTAGTGTATATTCCAATTACTTTTTTGCAAGTACCAAAACTATCTTTTGCTAGCTAGTACCAACTACCTCATTTTTTATACTTTTATTGTGCAATAAACTGCTCAATTTATCTAATATTACAAATCAGATCTTACTCCTAAACCAATATTATTTCATAGTGACCATCTGTCCATTTAACTTTGTTTACCATTACTTAATTTTAGTCCCTTATATATTTTCTCCTTTATTTTAGCTTTATATAACTACCCTAGCTTATACATTCACAATTGTTAAAATAATCAAGGTGCTATTCTCAGGTGCTAAAGTAGAACAAGTTCACAATTTTGCCATTATATTCCAAAGCTCATTTATTTTATGGTACTACCTACTATCATATTCCCAAGCTCCATTATTTGATCATCACTTTATTTGTACTAGTCCCTTTTATATTGTCTCCTTTATTTTAGCTTAAAAAAAAAAAAAAAAACTACCTTAGCTCATTATTTTACATTTGTTAAATAATTCAGGTGCTATTTTTTAGCTTAAGACTATTTACTTTGTTTTATACTTAATTCTAACTATAGATTCACTACAAATCTTATGATTACAAGCATTGATCCAGATACCAACCTCTTATTTAATGACTTAAATGAATCAAACAGTTACTGTAATTACTACACTGCAGAACAATCAAAGGCACTTCTCAGTGCCAACAACAACATAACTATCTTTAACTACAATATCAGATCTTTAAGCAAGCATTACGATGACCTCATAGCATTACTAAATTCCTTACATGCCAATATGTCCATCATTACACTAACTGAAACCTGGCTAAAGCCTGATAGTACAGATGTCTATGCCATTCCTGGTTACACAGCCATACACAACTGTAGGCCAGACCAACAAGGGGGTGGCACAGCCATATACTACTCAGACCAACTAGAATGTATCACTAATACTTGCACAAGAGATGAACATGGGGAATATATAATAGCCAAATTCAAATCCAAATACCTACAAAAACCTCTCACATTGATAAACATCTACAGAGTTCCACAGTCAAACATTAGCCAATTTAGTCAAAACCTAGGAAGTATGATAACTGATGCACGCATGAACAAAGATCACTTACTACTCTCAGGTGACTTCAATATAAATCTCCTGCAAGACCAGGACCCACACGTTACTGAATTCACAAACACAATGAGTAACTGGATGTTGCTACCAACAGTAACAAAACCTACAAGAGTTACAGAGACTAGTGTTTCCCTACTTGACCACATCTGACCAACACCATATCCCCTTTAAAATCAGGCATAATTACAGATAATACCACAGACCACTACCCTACTTTCCTCATAACAACTCTTGGTAAATTACCCCAAGACACTACTAAAGTCACCTTCAGACTTCACAATGAGGCAGCCATTAATAACTTCACAACAGCAGTAGCAAACATTGACTGGCACACTGAGCAGAAATCAATACAGATATTGCGAATGTATTAATAATTTTCTAAAAAGACTCAATACCTCTATAACAAGCACTGCCCTAAAAAACTAAGCAGATGACAGCTAAGAGACTGAACAGTCCCTGGCTAACACCCAGCATTCTCAAATCCATAAATACAAAACACCAATATGAAAAAACAGTACAGAATTGGTCACATAACCAGAGACCAAACAAAACGTTACTCGTCAATCCTAACCAGCT
>NC_091319.1:22480544-22548044 GCF_038502225.1 Cherax quadricarinatus | reverse complement strand
AGCTGCTTTACCCCCTTTCATTCTACGTAATGCCTCACGTACCTCCCCCACACTTACATTCTGCTCTTCTTCACTTCTAAAAGATGGTATACCTCCCTGGCCAGTGCATGAAATTACCACCTCCCTTTCTTCCTCATTTTTAAAAGTTCCTCAAAATATTCTCGCCATCTACCTAATACCTCCATCTCCCCATCTACTAACTCCCCTACTCTGTTTTTAACAGACAAACCCATAAGTTCCGTAGGCTTTCTTAACTTGTTTAACTCACTCCAAAATTTTTTCTTATTTTCATTAAAATTTCTTGACAGTGCCTCTCCCACTCTTTCATCTGCTCTCCTTTTGCACTCTCTCACCACTCTCTTCACCTTTCTTTTACTCTCCATATACAGTGGACCCCCGCATAACGATGGCATCACATAGCGATTTTTCCGCATAACGATTACTTTTATCGCAAAATTTTTGCCGCGCATACCGATTAAAAACCCGCTTACCGATTTTCGTCCGAGACGCGTCCAATGTGCCCTCAGCCAGCCTCACATGTGCCGCCCCGTCCCATTGTTTACCAGCCAGCCTCCGCGGTAACATCCAAGCATACACTCGGAATATTTCGTATTATTACAGTATTTTCGGTGCTGTTTCTGGAAAATAAGTGACCATGGGCCCCAAGAAAGCTTCTAGTGCCAACCCTACACCTCAAAGGGTAAGAATTACTATAGAGATGAAGAAAGAGATAATTGATAAGTATGAAAGTGGAGTGCGTATAGCCGACCTAGTCAAGCTGTACAAGAAACCCCAATCAACCATCGCTACTATTGTGGGCACCAGAAAGACAATCAAGGAAGCTGTTCTTGCCAAAGGTTCAACTGTGTTTTCGAAACAAAGATCGCAAGTGATGGAAGATGTTGAGAGACTCTTATTGGTGTGGATAAATGAAAAACAGATAGCAGGAGATAGCATCTCTCAAGCGATCATATGTGAAAAGGCTAGGAAGTTGCATGAGGATTTAATTAAAAAAATGCCTGCAACTAGTGATGATGTGAGTGAATTTAAGGCCAGCAAAGGTTGGTTTGAGAGATTTAAGAAGCGTAGTGGCATCCATAGTGTGATAAGGCATGGTGAGGCTGCCAGTTCGGACCACAAAGCGGCTGAAAAATATGTGCAGGAATTCAAGGAGTACATAGAAACTGAAGGACTGAAACCTGAACAAGTGTTTAATTGTGATGAAACAGGCCTGTTCTGGAAGAAAATGCCAAGCAGGACCTACATTACTCAGGAGAAAAAGGCACTCCCAGGACATAAGCCTATGAAAGACAGGCTTACTTTGTTGATGTGTGCCAATGCTACTGGTGATTGCAAAGTGAAGCCTTTATTAGTGTATCACTCTGAAACTCCCAGAGCGTTCAGGCAAAAGAATGTCCTCAAGGATAATTTGTGTGTGCTGTGGAGGGCAAACAGTAAGGCATGGGTCACTAGGGAATTTTTCTATAACTGGTTACACCATGCATTTGCCCCCAATGTGAAAAATTACCTAACTGAAAAGAAATTAGAACTTAAGTGCCTCCTGGTGTTAGACAATGCCCCTGGTCATCCTACAGACGTGGCAGAGCGACTTTATGGGGACATGAGCTTCATTAAGGTGAAGTTTTTGCCTCCTAATACCACTCCTCTCCTGCAGCCCATGGACCAGCAGGTTATTTCCAACTTCAAGAAACTGTACACAAAAGCTCTGTTTGAAAGGTGCTTTGTAATGACATCAGAAACTCAACTGACTCTAAGAGAGTTTTGGAGAGATCACTTTAATATCCTCAATTGTGTAAACCTTATAGGTAAGGCTTGGGAGGAAGTGACAAAGAGGACCTTGAACTCTGCTTGGAAGAAACTGTGGCCAGAATGTGTAGACAAAAGGGATTTTGAAGGGTTTGAGGCTAACCCTGAGAATCCTGTGCCAGTTGAGGAATCCATTGTGGCATTGGGAAAGTCCTTGGGGTTGGAGGTTAGTGGGGAGGATGTGGAAGAGTTGGTGGAGGAGGACAATGAAGAACTAACCACTGATGAGCTGATAGATCAACTTCAAGAGCAAGAGGCCAGACCTGAGGAAACTGGTTCAGAGGAGGGGAGAGAGAAATTGAAGAAGTTGCCTACTACAAAGATAAAGGAAATCTGTGCTAAGTGGCTTGAAGTGCAAACCTTCATGGATGAAAATCACCCTCACACAGCTATTGCAAGCCGTGCTGGTGATTATTACACTGACAATGTTGTGAAACACTTTAGGCAAGTCATAAAGGAACGAGAGGTACAGGCCACTATGGACAGATATCTTGTGCGAAAGAAGTCCAGTGACTCTGAAGCTGGCCCTAGTGGCATTAAAAGAAGAAGGGAAGTAACCCCAGAAAAGGACTTACTACCTCAAGTCCTAATGGAAGGGGATTCCCCTTCTAAACACTAACACACTCTCTCCCCTCCTCCCATCCCATCAATCATCACCAGATCTTCAATAAAAGTAAGTGTCATTTAATTGTGCATGCCTTTTTCAGTTTGTGTGTATTAAAATTAACATTTCATGTGGTAAAAAAAATTTTTTTTCATACTTTTGGGCGTCTTGCACGGATTAATTTTATTTCCATTATTTCTTATGGGGAAAATTCATTCGCATAACGATGAGCCCTCTTGCACGGATTAAAATCGTTAACCGGGGGTCCACTGTACTCTGCTGTTCTTATAACACTTCTGCTTTGTAAAAACCTCTCATAAGCTAACTTTTTCTCTTTTATCACACCCTTTACTTCATCATTCCACCAATCACTCCTCTTTCCTCCTGCCCCCACCCTCCTATAACCACAAACTTCTGCCCCACATTCTAATAATGCATTTTTAAAACTATTCCAACCCTCTTCAACCCCCCTCACTACTCATCTTCGCACTAGCCCACCTTTCTGCCAATAGTCGCTTATATCTCACCCGAACTTCCTCCTCCCTTAGTTTATACACTTTCACCTCTCTCTTACTTGTTGTTGCCACCTTCCGTTTGTCCCATCTACGTCTTACTCTAACTGTAGCTACAACTAAATAATGGTCTGATATATTAGTTGCCCCTATATAAACATGTGCATCCTGGAGCCTACCCATCAACCTTTTATCCACCAATATATAATCTAACAAACTACTTTCATTACATGCTACATCATACCTTGTATATTTATTTATCCTCTTTTTCATAAAATATGTCTTACTTATTACCAAATCTCTTTCTACAAATAGCTCAATTAAAGGCTCCCCATTTACATTTACCCCTGGCACCCCAAATTTTACGTACTGCTCCCTCCATAACATTTTTACCCACTTTAGCATTGAAATCCCCAACCACAAGTACTCTCTCACTTGGTTCCAAACCCCCCACGCATTCACTCAACATTTCCCAAAATCTCTCTCCTCTACACTTCTCTCTTCTCCAGGTGCATATATGCTTACTATAACCCACTTTTCACATCCTTTATTTTACTCCACATAATCCTTGAATTACTACATTTATATTTCCTCTTTACCTGCCATAGCTTATCGTTCAACATTATTGCTACTACTCCTTTAGCTCTAACTCTATTTGAAACCCCTGACCTAATCCCACTTACTTCTCTCCACTGTAACTCTCCCACCCTCGTCAGCTTTGTTTCACTTAAAGCCAAGACATCCAGCCTCTTCTCATTCATAACATCCACAATCATCTCTTTCTTATCATTTGCACAACATCCACTCACATTCAGACATCTCACTTTGACAATTTTCTTCTTCTTATTTTTAGTAATCTGTACAGGAAAAGGGGTTACTAGCCCATTGTTCCCGGCATTTTAGTTGACTTTTACAACGTGCATGGCTTACGGAGGAAAGATTCTTATTCCACTTCCCCATGGATATAAAAAGAAAAGTAATGAGAACAAGAACTATTAAGATAAATCAAAGAAAACTCAGATGAGTGTGTATAAATAAACATGTACATGTATGTGTAGTGTGACCTAAATGTAAGTATAAGTAGCAAGACTAACCTGAAATCTTGCATATTTATGAGAGACAAAAGACACCAGCAATCCTACCATCATGTAAAACAACTACAGGCTCTTGTTTTACATTCACTTGACAGGACGGTAGTGCCTCCGTGTGTGGTTGCTGTCTACCAACCGACATACCACAAAATGCCCTCAAACATGACCTCTCCACTGCCTCTAGCCTCCTCCTTGCTGCAACTTTTAAAGCCATGCTTCACACCCATACAATTATGTTGGTGCCACACTACTCTCGTACATTCTCCTTCTTACCTCCATAGATGCCTTAACCCTTTGAGGGTCGACAGGCCCTCTCCGAAACTCGTTCTCAGGGTCGGCCAAATTTAAAAAAAAAAAAAATTATTTTCTCTTATGAAAAGATAGAGAATCTTTTCCCGATCATAAAGACACCAAAAGTTTGAAATTTGATAGAAAACTTACGAAATTATGCTCTCGCAAAGTTAGCAGTCTCGGCGATGTTTACGCATCGGCGATTTTGCCCACTTTGAGCCCCATCTTCGGCCAATTTCGCTGTACTAGTCGACAAAAAACATGAATATTTCGCTAGAACTCCATTTTTTCTATTGAATGGGTGCAAGAAACCACCCATTTATGAAATTCAACTATCCAGTACAGTGGTCAGAATTTAGCAATTTTGCCAATTTCACACAAATTTCAAAAGATGCCAATTTCTGAATAGGGTCCAGAATAAACAAGAAAGACATTCCTGGCACTAAAATGACATTTCCTCTAGTCATTAGTCACGTCTCAAGGCCCCTCTTATATTCTTTTGCTTTCCATTTTGAATTTTTATTCTCACAAAAAATATAAGATTTACTGTTATGCAGACTACTGCATTAGTGTAAAAATTGGTATAAATATTATTGGTGCACTTGTGAAAGAATATTAGACTCACCAGTTGACGTGTATTGCACGCTTGGCACGATTTGTTTACTTTTGAAGTTTGGTAAAAATCGAACATTTCTGCTACTTTGAGCTCAATTTCAAGGCACCTTTCATTGTAAAACCAGCCAAAATCATCTCAATTTCTGTAATATGTCTTCCATTCTATAAAATGAGACCAAGAAAACTAGAATAAAACAATAAATACCATACGAAAATACACTGCAAAGTCGCTGATTTATTCCAAAAAAAAATGGTCAAAGTTTTTTTTTTCTCATTATGCACTGTGTGCTGCAGGATTTTTTTTAGACTGTGCACACTGACCACATAGACCCATTCTTTCATATGAAGGCCTACCAGCTTTCTCCCACTAGATTTGAGGCCGCTAGAATTTATGCGTACTAGTACGTCAAAAACCCCTACGCGTAAGACGTACTAGTACGACGAAAACCCTCAAAGGGTTAATGCACCACCCACTTTTTGTCTCCCTCATATATTCTATGGTTCACTTCATCTTTCACAGATCCATCTGCCAGAAAATCAACTCCCAAATATCTAAAAAAAATTTACGTCTTCCATACTGCCTCCCTTGAATCCGATATCCATGTGTTCACTGCATAGATTTTTTGTTACTCTTTCCTATGTTCACTTTCAATTTCCTTCTTTTACTTACCCTCCTATATTTCTCCACCAACCTTACCGATTTTTCCTTAGAATCTCCCAAAAGATTCATGTCATCAGAAAAGAGGAACTGCAACAACCTCCACTTTGAATCAAATCTGTTAGCTTTTAATGGCACACCTCTCCCAACTATTATATTCATTGGGAAGCACTAAACCCACAGGCTTTAGTTATCACATTGAAAAAAATGCTAACAGCATTTGTACGGTAACCATATTATTGGTATTCAAAAGGATGTCAGGATGTATAACACCACAAGCAGAGTTTTCTTCATAATAGTTTACATTATTACTGCAGTAGTATAGTGTAAATTTAAGAAACAATTTCCTGCCTATTAAGCCATTGTAAAATGAAACACTACTCACCCGAATCAGAATAAATCTTCAGAGATTTCATAGACTTTCGAGAGGGTTTACTAGAATGTTCTTGTAATTGCAGTTGAGCAGTTGTAGAGAGTGTTGAGGATAGAGTAAGCCTTCGACTTTTCCGATGTCCAATGGATAGCTCCTCAATGACTGGATTGACTGCTTTTAAAAGCTTGCCACCTTCTGATTGCCGCTTTGAAAAACGTTTTTTGAGGAGTCTCTCATCCTCTTCGCTGCTTTCAGAATCTGTGAATAAATAATACGTGAAGTATTAATAACACAACAATAAATGACACTACATGTAAGATCTTGAAAAAAAAAAAAAAAATGATGGTAGAAGTGCTAGTGAGAACAACAAGTAGATGAAGTACTCGAAGAATGTCACTACTGGGTAAAAGAAATAAAGGGGAATCAAAGAAATGGAAAAATAGTAGACATAGGCAACAACTAAAGGGAGAAATGTGGACTAGAGAAAGTACGGGTGAGGAGGGAGGGAGGGAGGGAGGGAGGGAGGGAGGGAGGGAGGGAGGAGGAGGTTGTAGTATTTTTTTTTTTTTAACAAATCGGCCGTCTCCCACCGAAGCAGGGTGACCCAAAAAGAAAGAAAATCCCAAAAAAGAAAATACTTTTATCATCATTCAACACTTTCACCTCACTCATACATAATCACTGTTTTTGCAGAGGTGCTCAGAATACAACAATTTAGAAGCATATACATATCCCTCCAAACTGCCAATATCCCAAACCCCTCCTTTAAAGTGCAGGCATTGTACTTCCCATTTCCAGAACTCAAGTTCGGCTATATAAAAATAACCAGTTTCTCTAAATCCTTTCACTAAATATTACCCTGCTCACACTCCAACAGCTCGTCAGGTCCCAAATACCATTCGTCTCCATTCACTCCTATCTAACATGCTCATGCACGTTTGCTGGAGGTCCAAGCCCCTCGCCCACAAAACCTCCTTTATCCCCTCGCTCCACCCTTTTCGAGGACGACCCCTACCCCACCTTCCTTCCCCTACAGATTTATATGCTCTCCATCCATTCTCTCTAAATTGACCAAACCACCTCAACAACCCCTCTTCAGCCCTCTAATACTTTTATTAACTCCACACCTTCTCCTTATTTCCACACTCTGAATTTTCTGCATAATATTTACACCACACATTGCCCTTAGACAGAACATCTCCACTGCCTCCAACCATCTCCTCGCTGCAGCATTTACAACCCAAGTTTCACACCCATATAATAGTGTGTCGGTACTACTATACTTTCATATATTCCCTTCTTTGCCTCCACAGATAAAGTTTTTTGTCTCCACATATACCTCAACGCACCACTCGCCTCTTTTCCTTCATCAATTCTGTGATTAACCTCATCCTTCATAAATCCAGCCACTGACACGTCAACTCCCAAATATCTGAAAACATTCACTTCTTCCATACTCCTCCTCTCCAATTTGATATCCAATTTTTCTTTATCTAAATCATTTGATACCCTCATCACCTTACTCTTTTCTATGTTCACTTTCAACTTTCTACCTCTACATACTCTCCCAAACTTGTCCACTAACTCCTGCAATTTTTCTTTAGAATCTCCCATAAGCACAGTATCATCAGTAAAAAGTAACTCAATTCCCATTCTGTATTTGATTCTCCATAATTTAATCCCACCCCTCTCCCGAACACCCTAGCATTTACCTCTTTTACAACCCTATCTATAAATATATTAAACAAACATGGTGACATTACACATCCCTGTCTAAGACCTACTTTTACTGGGAAATAATCTCCCTTTCTTCTACACACCCTAACCTGAGCCTCACTATCCTCATAAAAACTCTTTACAGCATTTAGTAACTACTACCCATTAAATATACTTTCAACATCTGCCACATTGCTCCCCTATCCACTCAATCATATGCCTTTTCCGAATCCATAAATGTAGTGAAAACTTCCCTATATCTAAATACATGTACTGTTCACTAAATACTGTTCTTTCGAAGTAGTATGGAGAACAAATATGAATGTAGTGCTGGAGTGTGCAGTGGAAGTTTATTGATGTAGGAGGGTGGGAAGAAGTATCATTGATGGAATGATGAGGTAAAGAGGATGGTAAGGAAGAAAAAGTTAACATACAAGTGATTTTTTACTCTAAAAATAACATATGTAAGGTAGAGCATATGGAAAGAGGCCAAAAGAGTGGTGAGGATGAGAAAAAGGTAAGCTAATGAGGCTATAGGTGAGACTTTATCAGTAAATTTTGTCGAGATTAAAAAACAGTTTAAGAGAAGATTCACAAGCTGAGAAAAATGGGAGGCAAATGAACATGGCAGTTAAAAATGAAAGTGGGTAGAACTAGATTAGTAGGTGGAGGTACTGAGATAATAGTGAGAATATTCTGAGGTGCTGTTAAATGTTGATGAAGAGGCAGAAATTTCTTGCACTGGATAACATCTTTTAGGAGTAAGAGCCAATGGTGAATGTGGAGAAAGGTGCAGGAGGTAGTGGGTAGAATGAAAAGTGGTAAAGCAGCTGGAACACATGGGATTATGACAGATGTTATAAGCAGATGTGGACATCGTTTTGGAATAGGTGTATTTATTCAGTTTGCATGAAAGGGAAGGCAAGGGAACTAAGAATGGGCAGAAAGAATGCATGGTTCCTTTAACCCTTTCACTGTCAGACTGCTGAAATTAATATCGCTCTTAGTGTCCACATTAAAAAAAAAAAATCTAGAATGGTAGAGGACCTTTTTCTGAAGGTTATGAAACCAAAAGTATAATTTTTTTTGGAAAACTTGCAGAATTGTGCAGGCACAAGTTATTGGTCAGGGAATAAATAACATATCGACAATTTCACCCACTGTTTTTTGTTAAGAAAACAATATTTTCCATAGTTTTTCAGTTTCAATTTTGTTTTCCACCATAGGACTTGACTCGGCCCCTTAAAGCCAATTCCTTTGCTCCTTTTGACCAATTCTTAGCTATTTCACTAGCAAGTCATCCATTCTATTGACCGAGGACAAGAAACTACCCATTTAACTATTAGAATTACCCTATAATGCGCAAAGTCAGTAATTTAGCCAATTTTACATAACATTCAAAACATTCAAATTTAAAAATTAAAGTAAAATAGACAATGTAGACATTTCCTCTGAATTCATCATCAAAATTGATGTGCTGTTGGAGTGTGAGCAAGGTAACATTTATGAAGGGATTCAGGGAAACCAGCAGGTTGGACCCGAGTCCTGGAGATGGGAAGTACAGTGCTTGCACTCTGAAGGAGTGTAAGCACGCCTCTTGAAAGACAGTAATTGGGTGAATGATGACGAAAGTTTTTCTTTTTCGGGCCATTCTGCCTTGGTGGGAAACAGCCGATGTGTTAATAATAATAAAAAAATTGAAGATTTACCCTATTTTTTGGATAATAAAATTTAACCAGGAATGATGGAAAACTTACAGAATTATGCTCTTATAAATTTCGCTCACTTTGAGCCCTATTTTCTGCTAATTCCATTGTTCCTGTAACCCAAACTCACAGGTATTTCAACAGTATTCCTTCTATTTTATCGACCGAGTGCAAGAAACTGTCCATTTACTTATTTCAGCTACCAAATAAAGTGATCAGAAATTGGTAATTTGGCCAATTTCACATAAAATTCAAAACTTGCCAATTTAAAAATAGGGTCCAGAATAAATGATGTAGACATTCTTAACACTAAGAAAACATTTCCTCTGTTCATTAGTTATGTCCCCAGACCTCTCCTACATTATGCTTGCCTTCCATTTTAAATATTTATTTACACAAAAAATAGAAGATTTACTGCTATGCAGCCTACTGTATCATTGTATCAATAATGTCAATGCATTTTTTTTTATTATCATTTTTTTTATTATCACACCGGCCGATTCCCACCAAGGCAGGGTGGCCCGAAAAAGAAAAACTTTCACCATCATTCACTCCATCACTGTCTTGCCAGAAGGGTGCTTTACACTACAGTTTTTAAACTGCAACATTAACACCCCTCCTTCAGAGTGCAGGCACTGTACTTCCCATCTCCAGGACTCAAGTCCGGCCTGCCGGTTTCCCTGAATCCCTTCATAAATGTTACTTTGCTCACACTCCAACAGCACGTCAAGTATTAAAAACCATTTGTCTCCATTCACTCCTATCAAACACGCTCACGCATGCCTGCTTGAAGTCCAAGCCCCTCGCACACAAAACCTCCTTTACCCCCTCCCTCCAACCCTTCCTAGGCCGACCCCTACCCCGCCTTCCTTCCACTACAGACTGATACACTCTTGAAGTCATTCTGTTTCGCTCCATTCTCTCTACATGTCCGAACCACCTCAACAACCCTTCCTCAGCCCTCTGGACAACAGTTTTGGTAATCCCGCACCTCCTCCTAACTTCCAAACTACGAATTCTCTGCATTATATTCACACCACACATTGCCCTCAGACATGACATCTCCACTGCCTCCAGCCTTCTCCTCGCTGCAACATTCATCACCCACGCTTCACACCCATATAAGAGCGTTGGTAAAACTATACTCTCATACATTCCCCTCTTTGCCTCCAAGGACAAAGTTCTTTGTCTCCACAGACTCCTAAGTGCACCACTCACTCTTTTTCCCTCATCAATTCTATGATTCACCTCATCTTTCATAGACCCATCCGCTGACACGTCCACTCCCAAATATCTGAATACGTTCACCTCCTCCATACTCTCTCCCTCCAATCTGATATTCAATCTTTCATCACCTAATCTTTTTGTTATCCTCATAACCTTACTCTTTCCTGTATTCACCTTTAATTTTCTTCTTTTGCACACCCTACCAAATTCATCCACCAATCTCTGCAACTTCTCTTCAGAATCTCCCAAGAGCACAGTGTCATCAGCAAAGAGCAGCTGTGACAACTCCCACTTTGTGTGTGATTCTTTATCTTTTAACTCCACGCCTCTTGCCAAGACCCTCGCATTTACTTCTCTTACAACCCCATCTATAAATATATTAAACAACCACGGTGACATCACACATCCTTGTCTAAGGCCTACTTTTACTGGGAAAAAAATTCCCTCTTTCCTACATACTCTAACTTGAGCCTCACTATCCTCGTAAAAACTCTTCACTGCTTTCAGTAACCTACCTCCTACACCATACACTTGCAACATCTGCCACATTGCCCCCCTATCCACCCTGTCATACGCCTTTTCCAAATCCATAAATGCCACAAAGACCTCTTTAGCCTTATCTAAATACTGTTCACTTATATGTTTCACTGTAAACACCTGGTCCACACACCCCCTACCTTTCCTAAAGCCTCCTTGTTCATCTGCTATCCTATTCTCCGTCTTACTCTTAATTCTTTCAATTATAACTCTACCATACACTTTACCAGGTACACTCAACAGACTTATCCCCCTATAATTTTTGCACTCTCTTTTATCCCCTTTGCCTTTATACAAAGGAACTATGCATGCTCTCTGCCAATCCCTAGGTACCTTACCTTGTGATCACATATTAGACTGACCAGTTGGATACACATTGGATGAGTGATGTAATTTGTTTACTCTAGAATATCGGCAAAACTCAAACATTTCAGCTACTTTGAACTCCATTTTGAGCTGTACTTTCAGTCCTGAAACCAATCAAAATCATCTCTATTGTTATAATACAGTATACCATCAATTCTATTAAATGAGACAAAGAAACTTTGAGTAAACCCATAAAAACTATACAAAAATACATTGTAAAGTCACTGTATAAACTAAAAACACTGTTGTAATTTTTTCCTCATTATGCACTGCATGCTGCAGGATTTTTTTATATGGTGCGTACTTACCACACAGACCCATTCTCTCATATCTAGGCCCAAATTTGCTGGTCACAACTTATCTGAGCATGCTGAGCCCTGGCATAGTACTACAGCACTGACAGTGACCTCAAAGCTGTAGTACTACAGCACAGTCAGCAAAAGGGTTAAAAACCCATAATACACACTGAAGGGTGTATGGGGCCTTGCCTGTCCTCAGGAAAATCTGCAAAAATTGAACATTTCCACTATTTTGAGCCCAATTTTAAGCTACTTTCGGTCCTGGATTCAACCAAAATCATCTCAATTTCAGTAGTATGCTTTCCAGTCTATCAAATGATACCAAGAAAAAGACAATAAAAATGATGCGAGGGAAAAGTTCAACAGATAGGTGTAGCGAGCGAGTATATGGTGACGATAGTTTGAGAGCCAGTCTGCTTGTTAAGGTAGGGTCAGTGTCTAGCTCCTGCTATCCCCCCCCCTTTTTTACACCCGGAAAGGTGACGTGTGGGGCTTCAACCAAATGGATAATCACTTGACTCACAGCTCCCAGCACAACTGTAAGTAAAAGCCTCTGCTCCTATTATAGTGGATTTTTTTTTTCAACAAACCGGCCGTATCCAACCAAAACAGGGTGGACCAAAAAGAAAAACGAAAGTTTCTCTGTTTAAATTTAGTAATTTATACGGGAGAAGGGGTTACTAGCCCCTTGTGCCCGGCATTTTAGTCGCCTCTCACAACACGCATGGCTTACGAAGGAAGAATTTTGTTCCACTTCCCCATGGAGATAAGAAATAAACAAGAACTAGAAAGAAAATAGAAGAAAACCCAGAGGGGTGTGTATATATATGCTTGAACATGTATGTGTTATATATATGCTTGAACATGTATGTGTAGTGTGACCTAAGTGTAAGTAGAAGTAGCAAGACGTGCCTGAAATCTTGCATGTTTATGAGACAGAAAAAAAGGACACCAGCAATCCTACCATCATGTAAAACAATTACAGGCTTTCGTTTTACACTCACGTGGCAGGACGGTAGTACCTCCCTGGGTGGCTGCTGTCTACCAACTGACTACCTAGAATTCTCTCATATCTATGTCAAAATTTACCTCTCACAGCTTATCTGTGTGAGATGAACACATGAGAGATCTACATGACAGAGCATCAATAACATAGATCTAAAGGATGGACAGTAAAAGAGTTAATAAGTATATATTTTGTAAGTTTTTTTTTTTTTCAACAAACCGGCCGTATCCCACCAAGGCAGGGTGGCCCAAAAAGAAAAACGAAAGTTTCTCTTTTTAAATTTAGTAATTTATACGGGAGAAGGGGTTACTAGCCCCTTGCTCCTGGCATTTTAGTCGCCTCTTACAACACGCATGGCTTACGGAGGAAGAATTCTGTTCCACTTCCCCATGGAGATAAGAGGAAATAAACAACAAGAAGAACTAGAAAGAAAATAGAAGAAAACCCAGAGGGATGTGTATATATACATATATATGCTTGTACATGCATGTGTAGTGTGACCTAAGTGTAAGTAGAAGTAGCAAGACGTACCTGAAATCTTGCATGTTTATGAGACAGAAAAAAAAGGACACCAGCAATCCTACCATCATGTAAAACAATTACAGGCTTTCGTTTTACACTCACTTGGCAGGACGGTAGTACCTCCCTGGGCGGTTGCTGTCTACCAACCTACTACCTATGATATTTTGTAAGTATTGTTTAGTATTATATTACAGTGTGAACAGATATTCTGTGCACTATGAGACAGTGTCTCAACTTGCATTACAACTGATAAGGTCAGCAAATTCTTCGTTTCAAAGATAATAGATTTTTATTTTTAATTAATTTCTCAGATCTTTATACTACTTATAGGCTCTACAGTATCATAGAAAAGCAAACCACCCACCCTGTGGGTAGTTTATTTTCCTATGGTGGTCCAAGCTCTACATCACCTAGTTTATAACTTCAAGGGTTATTTTCATTCCCAATGACTAGGACTTACACTTGTCCACATTGAATTTCATCTGCCAATATTCAGACCAAGACACTAATTTGTTCAAATCCACCTGGAGTTCATTTCTGTACTGTGCATTTTAACTACTGAGAGAGTATTAAAGAATGGTTACTGACCTTTCATGCTGGTTAAAGAAGCAGTTCCACTGGATCTGGTGGACATTCTATCTGGAGAACTCTGCAAGGATCAAGATAAAACTTTTAAACAATGCATTAACATACTGCTATCTAAATCAAGACCCCTAAATCATATTTGACCCTTTGAGGGTCGCCAGGCCCTCTCAGAGACTTGTTCTCAGGGTTGCAAAAAAAAAAAAAAAAAAAAAAAAAAAGAAAAGATAGAGAATCTTTTCCCGATCATAATGACACCAAAAGTGTGAAATTTGATGGAAAACTTATGGAATTATGCTCTCGCGAAGTTAGCGGTCTCGACAATGTTTACACATCGGCGATTTTGCCCACTTTGAGCCCAATTTTCGGCCAATTCCAGTGTACTAGTGGACAAAAATCATAACTATTTCGCGAGAACTCCGTTTTTTCTATCGAATGAGTACAAGAAACCACCCATTTACCGGTTTCAACTATCCAATAAAGTGGTCAGAATTTAGCAATTTTGTCAATTTCACAAAAATTTCAAAAGATGCCAATTTCCAAATAGGGTCCAGAATAAACAAGAAAGACATTCCAAGCACTAAAATAACATCTCCTCTGTTCATTAGTCACGTCCCCAGGCCCCTCTTACATTTTTTTTGCTTTCCACTTTGATTTTTTCTCACAAAAAAATAAGATTTACTGTTATGCAGACTACTCCATTAGTGTAGAAATGGTATAAATAATATCGGTGCACTTGTGAAAGAATATTAGACTTACCAGTTGACGTGTATTGGACGCATAGCATGATTTGTTTACTTTTGAACTTTGGTAAAAATCGAACATTTCTGCTACTTTGAGCTCAATTTCAAGGTACTTTTCATTGTAAAACCAGTCAAAATCATCTCAATTTCTGTAATATGTCTCCCATTCTATACAATGAGACCAGGAAAACTAGAATACAACAATAAATACTATACGAAAATACAGTGCAAAGTCGCTGTTTTAAACTAGAAACACAGTCCAAGTTTTTTGTTCTCATTACGCACTGTGTGCTCTAGGATTTTTTTTTTATACTGCGCACACTGACCACATAGACCCATTCTTTCATGTGTAGGCCTACCAGCTTTCTCTTGCTATATTTGAGGGTGCTAGAATTTATGCGTACTAGTACGTCAAAAACCCTGGTGCGTAAGCCGTACTAGTACGTCCGAAACCGCGAAAGGGTTAATAAACAATCACACAATTTATTCCAAACTTTTGATACAAATTCAAATACAAATTTCTCTATGCCAGTTTTTCTAATCATTCCATTTTTAAGCAAGACAAAATCTTTATACAGTGCACCCTTCCTTTCCGCTGGGCTCCGTTTTCGTGAATTTCAGTTATCTCGACTTTTTTTTGTAAAAATGTTGGCTCAGTTTTCGTTACGTTCCTCAGTTCTTGTTGGTGGTTGGGAACACGTGTGAGTGTGCCCGCGCACACACAACCTCCCACACACGCATTCTGAGGCAGTGTCGTTTTGTTTCTCGGTGAGTGAACATTATCCTGTGAGGTCACAGGAAACATTTCGTAATAATTCATTGTTTTTTGCCCTTGTTTATTCTGTATGATTGCTAAATAAGCCACCATGGGCCCAAAGAAAGCTGCTAGTGCCAGTCCTTTGGTAAAGAAAGTGAGAAACACAATAGAATTAAAGAAAAACATTGTAGAAAAATACAAAAGTGGTGGTAAAAGAGGATGGTAGTGATGGTGGAAGAGGGTGGTAGTGGTTGTGATGGTAGAGGATGGTAGTGGTTGTGATGGTAGTAGAGGGTGGTAGTGGTTGTGATGGTGGTAGTGATTGTGATGGTGGTATAGTAGTAGTGGTTGTGATGGTGGTAGAGGGTAGTAGTGGTTGTGATGGTAGTAGAGGGTGGTAGTGAAGGTAGTAGAGGGTGGCAGTGAAGGTGGTAGAGGGTGGTAGCAGTTCTAATGGTGGTAGAGGATGGTAGTGATGGTGGTAGAGGATGGTAGTGATGGTGGTAGCAGTTCTAATGGTGGTAGAGGATGGTAGTGATGGTGGAAGAGGGTGGTAGTGAAGGTGGTAGAGGGTGTTAGCAGTTCTAATGGTGGAAGAGGATGGTAGTGATGGTGGTAGTGTGTGGTAGTGATGGTGGTAGAGGATGGTAGTGGTTGTGATGGTGGTAGAGGGTGGTAGTGATTGTGATGATGGTAGAGGGTGGTAGTGGTTGTGGTAGAGGTTGTGATGGTGGAAGAGGATGGTAGTGGTTGTGATGGTGGTAGAGGATGGTAGTGGTTGAGAGGGTGGAAGTGGTTGAGAGGGTGGTAGTGGTTATGATGGTGGTAGAGGGTGGTAGTGGTTATGATGGTGGTAGAGGGTGGTAGTGGTTTTGATGGTGGTGGAGGATGGTAGTAGTGGTTGTGATGGTGGTAGAGGGTGGTAGTGATGGTGGTAGAGGATGATAGTGGTTGTGATGGTGGTAGTACATTGTGGTAGTGATGGTGGTAAAGGGTAGTAGTGATGGTGGTAGAGGGCAGTTGTGGTAGTGATTGTGGTAGAGGGTAGAGCTGCAAGAGCTCTCTGGACAGCTTTTTTGTGCGACAGGGGTCCAGTGACTCTCAAGCTGGTCCTAGTGCCATTAAAAACAAAAGGGAAGTAACCCAGGATAAGGACTTGGTACCTGTAGTCCTTATGGAAGGGGATTCCCCTTCCAAACAATAATCAGTCCTCCCTCTCCCCTCCTCCCTGTCTCCCATACACCAGCAAGAGTCTACAGTAAAGGTAAGTGTGATGTTAAATGTTCATTTATATAGTATGTTATTAGTGCTTTACAATATATTTGTCATTCTTTTCTGTATGTAAATCTATATTTAATCTTTAACCCTTTCAGGGTTTTGGCTGTACTACTACGGCTTGCACACCAGGGTTGGTGCTGTACTAGTATGCATAAATTCTAGCGCCTTCAAATCTAGCGAGAGAAAGCTGGTAGGCCAACATATGAAAGAATGGGTCTATGTGGTCAGTGTGTGCAGTATAAAAAAAATCCTGCAGCACACAGTGCATAATGAGGAAAAAAAAAAAAAAAACTTTGACCGTGTTTTTGGATTAAAACAGCGACTTTGCACTGTATTTTCGCATGGTATTTATTGTTGTATTCTAGTTTTCCTGGTCTCATTGTATAGAATGGAAGACATATTACAGAAATTGAGATGATTTTGACTGGTTTTACAATGAAAAGTACCTTGAAATTGAGCTCAAAGTAGCAGAAATGTTCGATTTTTACCAAAGTTCAAAAGTAAACAAATCATGCTAAGCGTCCAATACATGTCAAATGGTGAGTCTAATATTCTTTCACAAGTGCGCCGGTAATATTTATACCATTTCTACACTAATGCATTAGTCTGCATAACAGTAAATCTTCTATTTTTTGTGAGAATAAAAATTCAAAATGGAAAGCAAAAAAATGTAAGAGGGGCCTAGGGAACGTGACTAATGAACAGAGTAAATGTTATTTTAGTGCCAAGAATGTCTTTGTTTATTCTGGACCCTATTTGGAAATTGGCATCTTTTGAAGTTTGTGAAATAGGCAAAATTGCTAAATTCTGACCACTGTATTGGATAGTTGTAATTGGTAAATTGGTGGTTTCTTGTACTCATTCGATAGAATGAGTACAAGAAGTTATAGCGAAATAGTTATGATTTTTGTCGACTAGTACATTGGAATTGGCCAAAAATAAGGCTCAAAGTGGGCAAAATCGCCAATGTGTAAACATCGTCGAGACCGCTAACTTCACGAGAGCATAATTCCATAAGTTTTCCATCAAATTTCATACTTTTGGTGTCATTATGATCGGGAAAAGATTCTCTATCTTTTCATAATTTTTTTTTTTTTTTTTTTTTTTTTGAAATTTGGGGGACCCTGAGAACAAGTCTCTGAAAGGGCCTGTGGACCCTGAAGGGGTTAAAAAAAAGTATTTTTTTTGTTGAGACTTTTGGGAGTCTGGAATGGATTAATTAACATTATTTCTTATAGGGAAAATGGTTTCAGTTTTTGTCAATTTCACATTTCATCAGACTTTCTGGAATGGATTAACCCTTTGAGGGTCGACAGGCCCTCTCCGAAACTCGTTCTCAGGGTCGGCCAAATTTAAAAAAAAAAAAAAATTATTTTCTCTTATGAAAAGATAGAGAATCTTTTCCCGATCATAAAGACACCAAAAGTTTGAAATTTGATAGAAAACTTACGGAATTATGCTCTCGCAAAGTTAGCGGTCTCGGCGATGTTTACGCATCGGCGATTTTGCCCACTTTGAGCCCCATTTTCGGCCAATTTCACTGTACTAGTCGACAAAAAACATGAATATTTCGCTAGAACTCCATTTTTTTCTATCGAATGGGTGCAAGAAACCACCCATTTATAAATTCAACTATCCAGTACAGTGGTCAGAATTTAGCAATTTTGCCAATTTCACACAAATTTCAAAAGATGCCAATTTCCGAATAGGGTCCAGAATAAACAAGAAAGACATTCCTGGCACTAAAATGACATTTCCTCTAGTCATTAGTCACGTCTCAAGGCCCCTCTTATATTCTTTTGCTTTCCACTTTGAATTTTTATTCTCACAAAAAATATAAGATTTACTGTTATGCAGACTACTGCATTAGTGTAAAAAATGGTATAAATATTATTGGTGCACTTGTATAAGAATATTAGACTCATCAGTTGACGTGTATTGCACGCTTGGCACGATTTGTTTACTTTTGAAGTTCGGTAAAAATCGAACATTTCTGCTACTTTGAGCTCAATTTCAAGGCACCTTTCATTGTAAAACCAGTCAAAATCATCTCAATTTCTGTAATATGTCTTCCATTCTATAAAATGAGACCAGGAAAACTAGAATACAACAATAAATACCATACGAAAATACACTGCAAAGTCGCTGATTTATTAAAAAAAAATGGTCAAAGTTTTTTTTTTCTCATTATGCACTGTGTGCTGCAGGATTTTTTTTAGACTGTGCACACTGACCACATAGACCCATTCTTTCATATGAAGGCCTACCAGCTTTCTCCCACTAGATTTGAGGCCGCTAGAATTTATGAGTACTAGTACGTCAAAAACCCCTACGCGTAAAACGTACTAGTACGACCAAAACCCTCAAAGGGTTAATGATGAAAAGGGAGGGTCCCCTGTAATACTTGCATGATTCATTACTTTTTTAACTTGTGAGTTCATTACCTTTGTACCTTGTTCAGCTATCAAAACTTTGGGACCCAGTCCCTGGACCCATTATGTACCTTTGTAATCTTTTGACTACTGCCCACAGGACAGGTATGGGGTGCATAATAAAAATATTAAACTAAACCACTGTAATATAAAATCTTAAAAATACTACCCAGCATATCAGCTGAATCTGGGTAAACATCATAAAATAAAATATTCAATATGAATATTATCCTTTTTTTTTTTTTAACACACAAACAGCCCCCCCCCCCCAAAAAAAAAAAAATTAATTGTCTTACAAGAAGTGTGCTGACATCACAGTTCAGATGGCCCTCCAACATGCAACAGCCCCACTCCTCCAGAGTGCAGGCACTTATTATTTTCTTGGAGTTAGGTCACAGATACATATATATAGTACATAGAAAGAGGTGTAGGAGACATCCCAAGAAGGGCTAAAAGGAGGGTGTGAAGGAGGATATGAGTGATAAGGGCTTGAGCATCCAGCAGGCATGTGTTAGTTTTTTTTTTTTTATCATAGTAGGATAAGTGGTTTTTGGAATGCAATAAGCTGCCAGAGCGTGAGCAAAATTTATTAAGGAATTCAGGAAAAATGGAGTGCCATACTTGAGTTTTGGAGGGTCATTCAAACTGTAATGTCTGTGCACCTCTGACAAGAAAACCACTGACTGTGTTTCCTTGTTTGGATCACCCTACCTTTGTTACAAAAAGCCAATGTGGTGATATAAATCCCTTTCAACTTCATTATAACTCACCTGGGCAACCTCCAGAAGTGATGCACGAGTACGAGTCATCGGCGATGATGTTCTTATATCTTCTAATTTTGAATGCTCTTCGTCTGAACGTGATTGTCTGCGTGTTCTTCTGGTAACACTTCTAGTTAAATCAGTCCCCAATAATGAAATGTGTTCCTCCATTGGGGCTACTTTGGTTTCTGGTTTATCCTCAACACTGCCATGTAGATCCTTGCGAAAGATGTCTGAAACATCACCTCCAGAAAGAGACTGCCGTCTTTTTCGAGGTGTCTTCTTTTCCGGGATATCTACAGCAACATCACCAATAACAGACTTTCGTCTCCTGCGAATTGGGGTTTTACTCGCTCCTGCAATATGGTCTTTTGGGGAGGTTTTCAGCGAACAAGAATTTTCTACATCCTCTGCAATAGTTTCTAAGCCTTCAGAAGCTGAACTTCGTCTTGTAGACCTCCTAGTTCTTGATGGGGTAGCTTTAGTTGGAGTGGATTTTAAAGGCATGTCTTTAAGTGGGGTATTGATTTTGAGAGGTTCACCTTTGCCCTCAATTTCTAAATCTGTGGGTAATGTAGCTTTATCTTTTTCTTCTACAATAGTTTCTAAAATTTCTTCTGAAATACTTTTTCGAGTAGATCGTCTCCTTGGTCTACTTGGCGTGACCACAGCAATTTCCCCAGTATTTTGCCTTGCAGTTGGTGATACAGTAAGAGGCAACACATGCTGAGTAGGTGGTATTGAAGAAACATCGAGATCTAATGCAGGAAGTGCTGCACTGCAAGAGACATTTTGAGAGGATAAATCTAATTTCTGGGAGACTTTCTGTAGTTCTTCAGTATCTACCAAGTCTTCTTTGGGTCTTTTAGAGGGAGTGATGCGGGGTGTTCTTGATGATGATCTTGATTTTGTGACTGGTGTTCGAACTTGGAGAATTTTTCTTCCAGATCGGGTCATCATCTCAGGAGTAGAAGGTGATGAGGTACTAAGCCTAAGACTTCGCCTCAAAGGGGTTCCTTTTGCAGTTTTACTTGACGGGCTTGTTTTATAAGCTTTAGGTGGTGTTTCTATAATTTGTTTCTCCAAGGGCTTGGTAGGAGTAGCTGGAAGATTAATTTCTGTTCCCTTTAGCAGTGAGGGTTTCAAAGCAATCTTCTCTTCAACTTCAAGTGTAACTTCAGATTCATGTTCTGAAATCAATTTAGGTGAAACTGCTAGGACAGTTCCTTCAACAGATTTGGTACAAGAATCTCTATTATCATATTGTCTTGAGCTTGTCTTTGTCAATACCGTTAAATCTGTTTCCTTGCTAGCAATGGTAGAAGTGTCTTCATTGTCACTCTGTTTCAAGAATTTCTTTGGTGAAGCTTGTACACATACCTCTTCTTGAGTTTTAGGTGACTTATTTGTAGTGTCACTTTGTCTCAAGCTTCTCTTTGGTGTTGAAGGAGATTCTGTTGCAACACCTTTCAAACTTGTCTCTGTAGTGGTGGTTATTATAATATCAGGAAGTTTTGAACCTGTGCTTGTGGAAATTGTAAAGTCTTTTTCCTCACTAATTTTAAGAGGAATGGATGCAGAGCTAGCAAGCCCAGAACTTTTCTTTGTAGAGACTGCTGGAATTACTTCCCTGGCAGGTAATGCTTGCATATTTGGAACATCAGTCCGACTCAAATTTGTCACAGAAATTTTTGGGGAACTTTCATTGCCACAAGTGTCTTGAGCATTGTTAGTTCTTGAACTACTTGATAATAAGGTATTTCTTTCAATTTTACTTGCAGAGTCTGCAACATCAGTTTTCTTTGGTGATACTGATGCCAAAGTTTCCTCTGCATTATTAGTAAAGAAATTTCTGTCCAAAGTGATCTTTGTATCATTTTCTAGTATAGTTGCAACTGGCTCTTTCTGTTGATCTGTCACTGCTGAGTGTCCTAGTTCCATGGATTCATGTGAAGAGTTTGACAGTAACTGAGAGTTTGATCCAATATTATGGTCAACATATGGTTTTTCATCAAAAGTTTTTAATTCATTAGCTCCATTTGTACACTCTGGCTCCAAGTCAGTACACTGATTTTCGCCTTTCATTTCTATATCCTCACTCTCTGTCTCAAGGATATTTCCTCCTATATCTGTTTCCTGCAGTAAAGGAACTGGATTTTTAAATGAATGTCTTTTTTCATCCTTATCTTCTAGTTCTAAAGCTGTCTTACTAGTATTCTTTTCAGACTGAGATATTTGGGGAAATTCATCTAAATGAACACTTCCATTAGATTGGGTAAATTCTCTGTCTTCTATAACAGCTTCAGTTTCTTCTTCATTTACGTCATTTAAAGTTTCTTTATGCTTAGAAGCAGCTGTAACTATTTCACCCATCTCGCTTGAAATTTCAAAATTAGAGGTATCACTTCCCTGTACCTCATTTGAAAAGGCCGGCAAAAATTCCAAGTCTGCTGCTACTTTACCTTGGTCTTGTTTAGAAATATGTCCTTCAATAACCTCTTTCAGCCCAACTGCTTTATCTGCTACTACACCTTCTAGCTCCTTGCCTATTTCTTCAGGAATATTGGCTTTAACTCCATGTTGTTCATGAATATTAATTTCCATAACTGTTTCTTTATCAATTCTATCCTCATGTACTTCAACATCTTTAGCCTGAGAGGATGTTTCATTGCTACTATTATCTTCACTCTCAGAATCTGAGAAATGCAAGGGACTAAAGTGTTCAGATGTTTCAAAGGAAATGCACCTATCGTCTTCACTTATAGTTTCGGTAATCATTTCCTCATCCTCAGTAATCTGACTATCTGCATTCATAATCTGTTTATTAACTACACAGGTTTCTGTCACAGCTTTATCAGTTATCATCACTGTCATTTCCTCTTTCTTAATTTCATCTTCATTTTGTTCTTGCCTTAAAGGTTCTTTTGTTCTTAACAATATTTCTCTGTATGTAGTCTTTTCTGTCTTCTCTTTAGTTAAGTAATTTTCTAAGACAAATTTCCTTGGAGAAGCAATGATGTTTTCCTTTTCAATTTGGGGTGATTTAGTTTCCTGACTGATGGATTTTTCTTCTTTTCCCCTAGTATCTAGTTTAGCTTGCACTGTATCATATACTGTCTCCTTTAAATCATGTACCTTCTTACTGGAGTTATTTTGTGCAGCAGATATTTCTGGTTCACTCTCAGAATCAGAAAATTCAAGAGGAATAATGATTTGAGAATTATTCAAAGATACATTTAGTTCATTTTCGTGATTTTCAGCTTCGTGTTGTGTAATATTTCCAATGTTTTTTTCTGTACCTTTCTTATCTTGCTCAATTTTTTCCAAATGTTCGACAGTTCCAGAAGTATAGGACATTTCTTCACAATTACTGACATCAGAATGCTTAACATGCCAGACTGTCCCATCTTGTCTTTTTTCAGTAACTTCATTACATATAGCAGTATTTTCCTTCTCAGAAATTTCACTACCTTCTTCATCCATATTCCCATGAATCTTACCACAGTCTACCTCCTTATCATCTTCCTGAGGCTTAGCATTCTCCTCTTCCTCCTCCTCCTCCCCATCCTTCTCCTCATCCTCCTCAACAGATTTTTCAACATCACACTGTAACTCCCCCTCACTGCTTTCATGCCTCTCCTCACACACAACATCCTCTTCACTATCTCCAACTTCTTTTGATCTTTCTGCAGCTCCATCTTCACTATCCTCAAATTCATTAAATATATCTGTTTCTGCTTCACTCTCTTCGGCTTCTTTTGATCTTTCTGCTCCTTCTAATTCTTCATTACTATCTAATTCGTCATCACTTCTAATTCTTGCATCAGAATCCAAATTGGCACATACTTTTGGAGGCTCTTCTTCAGTAAAGCTGTAGAATGTATCATTGATGGTGCTGTCTTTACCTGCATATTCAAAGAAATATTCTTTTTCTTCATGGGCCTCCTCTTCATCTACACACTCCTTAAAGAAGCTGAAAGAGAGAGAGTAATGAATAATGGTTCTAAAATCAAAATAACTTATAGAAAAAACAATATCAGAACAACATAGCCTAAATTTGGTGCTAACACATTTTTAAGATACTGATATGTAATTTTACTGAATAAAAACACTCTGCCACCCACATTCAGCTCATGTATCATCAGCAATACACATTCCTATACCCATATTACCCATAAGCTTGACTCCCAGAGGAATCTGCTAACCTCTTATGTAATACAGGTGAC
The DNA here is from genome assembly GCF_038502225.1 of Cherax quadricarinatus. Taxonomy (NCBI): domain Eukaryota; kingdom Metazoa; phylum Arthropoda; class Malacostraca; order Decapoda; family Parastacidae; genus Cherax; species Cherax quadricarinatus. The sequence continues at coordinate 22,523,915 of NC_091319.1, read as the reverse complement.
GTGCCAGATGTTTTGGCAACACAGCCATGGAGTGGTTGACGAGGCGTTGGGATCCCAGAATCCGGATTCCTGACACAAGAGTAAGGGAATGATTGCTAACTTTATAAAGTGAGAAAGAAAGCAAATACTTCATCCATAAGCTGCTGCTGCTGTTGTTGAGCCTAAAATATGACAGTTTATGACCTCTAATCTCAATAAAGAGAAATCTACATTCTAATATTTTAATGTTGTGCTTTAAAATTTTAAGTTAAAAATATTAACAAGTCCTTCCTGAATAACTCATAATTTTAAATCCAATTTACAGTGAATTTTTATATATAATTTCACAGATAAAACATTATAAAAAAATATGCTATATAATAGATTTAAATAAATAGCCTATTTATAAAGAGTAAATTAAAGGAAACATTAGTAATAACAAGACTTTATTTAAAGAAAAAATAAGAAAGCCTCTAACTTGCCAGTTTAATTAATCTTGGATATTACTAAGAATTAGACATTTATGTACAGTTCAAGACATTTATTAGAGGAAACGTTCTGCCACTCACAGCGAAACGTTCCTCTAATAAATGTAATAAACTGCACATAAGTGTCTTTTTCCACATCTTGTCGGTATCACCATACTATTTCTCACTAAGAATTACTTTTGTCAAAGCAAAGCATATAGGGTAAATAAGCTTTGGCTTGTAAATTCTTTTTGTTAAAAGCAGTTTAACAAAACATGTATGACCAGTTTTGAGGGTTCTATCCCTGCAGCCCTGCCTGAAGCCAGATTTCTTTGTTGACTGCCTATTCAACCAGGCTGTTGATGGCAACGGCCTACAGCATGTAAGCACTGTTTCAGAAGGCTGGCCGCCTTTGCCAAAAAAACAAGTGCAGGAGGGCCTAGCTATATGGTGTTTTGCCTTATGGCTCTCTGGTAATACGGACATTTCAAATCATGACCAAAACTCGTTATACGGCTCCCCTCATGTGACTTTCTAATATGGTCACAGTGCCCCACGTAGTTTGTTTACATTCTCCGTGAGCTCCATGAACACTGTCTCTACACTATGTCTGGAAACTTTCCAAATTTCAAGTGTTTTAAAGTTATTTCATTATTTATATACATATACTCTTATATATACATATACTATATACATAAACTTTTTTTTTTCAACAAGTCGGCCGTCTCCCACCGAGGCAGGGTGACACAAAAAGAAAGAAAATCCCCAAAAAGAAAATACTTTCATCAACATTCAACACTTTCACCTCACTAGGTTTTAGTTTCTCTATTTGCCTGAGGACCATGTCACTAGTTACTGCAATCGTGCATAGTTCATCATCCTGTTCTACATACATGTAATTTATTATTTCAGGAATTTCACTAGTATTTTCCTGGGTAAAAAACTGAGAGGAAGTAGGTACTGAAGATTTCACACATATCCTTATCACTGTCAGTGATCTGACCAGAGTTACTCCTAAGTGGGCCTATCTTATCCTTAATCCTACTTCTGCATACCTGAAAGAACCCTTTTGGGTTAGTCTTCGAATCCCTTGCGACCTTAGCCTTATAATCCCTTTTTGCTTTTCTTATTCCTTTCTTTATTTCTCTCTTTAACTGAATATATTGATTTCTTAACTGACCATCCCCTCTTTTGATATGCCTATATAAGCCTCTCTTTTGACCAATGAGATCGTTTAATCTATTATTCATCCATTTGGGATCATTTTTGTTGCATCTAATTTCCCTACTCTGAACAAAAGTTGTCTGGGCAGCTAGAAATATGCTCTGAAAAACAAAGATGATCATAAATCTGGAGGTTGTCTGGTAATGAAAAAGCAGATTTTTTGGTTCCCAGATTAGAATAAAGCTGCTGCCCAGGATCTTGTAAATATTTGGTCAAGACAGTACACAAGAAGGTAAATGCCTGTACAACAGAGAAAACTTTTGAACTGCTGAAGGTGAAGAAAAATCCAAGAGTTCACTGTATGAAACACTGGAAGGTCTAAGGACCCAACTAAAGATAACCTATTGTGAGCACAAGAAATCACCCAGTCAACTACTTTAACTATCCAATAAAGTGATCAGAAACTGGTAATTTGGCCACTTTCACAGATTTCAAAATAGGGTCCAGAATAAACAATGCAGGCATTTCTTCCACTAAAATAACATTTCCTCAGTTCATCAGTTATGTTCCCAGGCTTTACACATGAATTCCTTTTTGAATATTTATTCACACATAAAAAAATTGAAGATTTACAGTTATGCATTATTATAATAATTGTATAAATAATGTCAGTGCCTTCGTGAATGAACATTAAACTGCCTAGTTGGAAGTGTATTGGACGAGTGATGTGATTTGTTTACTCTGGAATATTGGCAAAAATTGTAATTGTTTTACATGATGGTAGGATTGCTGGTGTCCATTTTTCTGTTTCATGAACATGCAAGGTTTCAGGTATGTCTTGCTACTTCTACTTACACTTAGGTCACACTACACATACATGTACAAGCATATATATACAGATATACCCCTCTGGGTTTTCTTCTATTTTCTTTCTAGTTCTTGTTCTTGTTTATTTCCTCTTATCTCCATGGGGAAGTGGAACGGAATTCTTCCTCCGTAAGCCATGCGTGTTGTAAGAGGCAACTAAAATGCCAGGAGCAAGGGGCTAGTAACCCCTTTTCCTGTATATATTACTAAATGTTAAAGGAGAAACTTTCGTTTTTCCTTTTGGGCCACCCCGCCTTGGTGGGATACAGCCGGTGTGTTGAAAGAAATATTGGCAAAAATTTTAATTGTTTTACATGATGGTAGGATTGCTGGTGTCCATTTTTCTCACATGAACATGCAAGGTTTCAGGTATGTCTTGTTACTTCTACTTACCCTTAGGTCACACTACACATACATGTACAAGCATATACAGTGGACCCCCGCATAACGATCACCTCTGAATACGACCAATTATGTAAGTGCGTTTGTACGTGTATGTTTGGGGGTCTGAAATGGACTAATCTACTTCACAATATTCCTTATGGGAACAAATTCGGTCAGTACTGGCACCTGAACATACTTCTGGAGTGAAAAAATATCGTTAACCGGGGGTCCACTGTATATACATACATACCCCTCTGAGTCTTCTATTTTCTTTCTAGTTCTTGCTTATGTCCTCTTATCTCCATGGGGGAGTTGAACAGAATTCTTCCTCCGTAAGCCATGCGTGTCGTAAGAGGTGGCTAAAATGCCGGGAGCAAGGGGCTAGTAACCCCTTCTCCTGTATATATTACTTAATGTAAAAGGAGAAACTTTTGTTTTTCCTTTTGGGCCACCCCACCTCGGTGGGATACGGCAGGTGTATTGAACGAAAGATCGGCAAAAATCTAATATTTCCGCTACTTTCAGCTCTATTTCAAGCCATTTACAATCAAAATCATCTCTATTTCTGTAATATCTTTCATTCTATAAAATGAGACCAAGAAACTGGGAATACAACCATAAAAACCATACAAAAGTACACCACAAAGTCGCTATTTTAAACAAAGAATACAGTCCAAGTTTTTTCTCATTATGCACTGCATGCTGTAGGATTTTTTATATGGTGCAAACTTATCGCACAGACCCACTCTCTCATATCAAGGTCCAAATTTACCGCCCATAGCTTATCCGAGTGAGATGAGCTCACGGCATAGCACTATGGCAAGAACACTGGCTTCAAACCCATAGAACAGCAGCACGGACACTGAAAAGGTTAAAGGAATTAAGTATTGGACAGAGTAATCTAGGTCATACATTTGGTATAAAGAAACATGCTATAATTGAAAAAAAAAAAAAAAAAAAAAAAAAAAAAAATACAGGATCATAACAGAAAATTTAAAAGGTTTCTTTACACCACTACCATGTGTACTACAGGCTCTTGCTCTTTAGAGCAAGAGCCTGTACTACACATGGAAATTAAGGCAAAAAGATACTAGAAAGTTTTTTCATAGTGGCATATCAGAAGGTAATCAAAAGGCAGTTTCTGCTTCAGCTCTGCACACACAAAATCACTATACAACAATTGATGACTGGACACCACTAATACTTCTCTACCACTGTAACTATCAAGCAGCAATCACAAATATGCCTGGCCTTCCCTTTCTCTTACCTCTTCCCCCACTGAAAGTTAAGGTTAGTGAAGGAATAAAATATTTAAGGATAGTGTGAATGATGGTGAAAGTATTTTTTTTTAGGGAAGGGGGGGGGGGGGTTCCACCCTATCTCAGAGGGAGACGGCCATCTTTAAAAAGAAGAGACATTTATAGAATCACCGACAAATATGTAAGCATCTGATATAATATGGTTATCATAACTTATAGTTAATTTATTAACATTTATTTTCCTAGCTGAAAAATTTTCATATTAGATCACGGTCAGTAGGAAAGGCTCAAAAGCTGGACACCATATACTATTACTCACATCCTTTTCACAGTACAAGGAACAAAGCAATGAGACAGAGGGAAGAAGGGAAAAGGAAGGAGGCAAAACAAGGGGACAGAGAGGGAAGATTAGGAATATGGGAGGAATCAGGAAGAATGAGGGATACAAGGGCAATAGTAAGGGGATATAAGGTATGATACAAGGGCAATGGTAATGGGATAAGGAACAAGAAAAAAAGTTGAAGAGGGATGATAAGAGAAGGAAGAAAAGGGGGAAAAAGGGAGAGGGACAAAACAAGGAGAGAGGAAGGGGAGAAGGGAAGGGGGAGGGGAAGAGGAGGAAGAGAATAGAAAAAGGCAGATAGAGCATAGGAGGAGGAAAGGGATAGGAAGAGGAATGATGGACAGTGAGGACAGAAAATGAATGAATGAAGGAGAGAGGGAGGAAGGAGGGCAGAAATATGAGGAAGAAGAGGAAGAGGTGGTGGTGGAGATGGATGAAGAAATTAGGGGTTGGAGGAAGCGGCTGTATACTTACAACAGAGACAATGAACACCAAGTACAGTGATAAGCAATATGGACATGCATCTAAGACAACTAGACACTTCTTGACACTCTACCAAAGCATATACATGTATATTACACAAAGCAATAATATTGCATTATACATTCACCTTAGAGGATTCATCTTCCGTGTGTGAATATCTCGGTGAGGGAACAGCGAGGTGGATTTACGCGTTATTTCCTCTAACTTTTCAAGAACACGTTCTCTACCCTTTTCCTTTGCTTCTGTCTCATACAATGTGTTCTGTGCTTCCATTTCTGTCTCCTTGTGTTCATCATCTGCTTCCATTTCTGTCTCCTTGTGTTCATCATCTGCTTCCATTTCTGGCTCCTCTTCGTCCAGTGTTTCCTTCTCAGAGTCCTCATCCTCTGTCATAGAATGATGATTAGCCTCAACTTCCTTTTCATCCATAGTTTGTTTCTTTGCCACAGGCTCATCAACTCTCATTTTGGGAAGATGGAAGCGCAGTTGCTTGGGTGTCAGGCTAGAATCATTAGCCCGGCTTGGTAATGCATCTTCAGGTGTTCCTGAAGTAAAATAAAATTTATGCTGTTAAAGTGTCAAATGAGTGTGAAATGTAAACCTGTAAAATATTTTACACTCTGAGAGGATTGCTGAGCCTTTCTTCCTTTCATGAACACAATGTCACAGGTAAATGTTACAAACTCTACTCTCAATCTTGCAATATTAACTTTCCAACCTAGGAGGCCTGGTCCGAGACCAGTCATGGGAAAGATAATCCCCAGAACCATTAACAGATAGGAAATAACTAAAATGAAGATCAGAGGTCTTTAATACCGTTCCATTAAAATTACAGGTAATGATAAATGAAGTGTCAAACATTTAGTTATACCGAGATCTAAAGCCCCCTTTTTTTTTTTAACACGACAGCCATCTCCCACCGAGGCAGGGTGACCCAAAAAAGAAAAACACTTTCACCATCATTCACACCATATCACTGTCTTTGCAGAGGCACCCAGATATAATTTAGATGTCATTCTAAACAGTCCATATATATGGAGATAGAAATGACACAGAATATTAAGCTGCACATTTCAACCTTCAGCAGTTAGAGGATACAGTTCTCATATTCTATTTCACTTGTAAGCTTTGATCACATGAGGGGATTAACAGACCCTCAACTCCAAGAGGAAACTGCACATATTTTAACCCATTTCTAATTGACAGAGCTTTGGTGCTTGCATTACACCTACGGCTGCAAGCAACATATGCCTGGCAAATCAGGCCATCAATCAGAAGGCATACAAGGAGTGAAATACAAGAGCAGAGATGACCCAAACTCCCTCAAAGTTGATTCAATGGATATTGAACCTCATGTTTTAGTTACTAAGTTAACATTAAAAAGGTTTCATGTGACTTGAGTACCAAACCTAGAAGTTAGAGTTCAACCACCTTCAAGATGGTTAATGGAAGACAAGTCAGAATTTTAACCTTCACAAAGGAACAGCACAACATCCTCCAATAGCACATGCACAGCTGAGCAGCACACACACTAAAACTCCCCTTCATACAGATGAATAGGAGGTCCAGCAGCTAGAGCCCAAGGTTTAACCCTTAAATGGTCCAAACGTATATATACGTTTTTCAACATTTGAAAGTACAGTGGACCCCTGGTATTCGATGGCATCGGTATTAGATAAATCCGGTATTCGATGCATTATATCGCAAAAATTTTTCCTCGGTATTCGATTGAAAACCCAGTATTCGATACGATTCGTACGAGACCTGTCCACATGTGGCCTGAACTGCCCCACGTGTGCCAGTGTTTACAAGCAGGCCAGTGTGCGCGCATCTAAGGATACATTCGGTACATTCCATATTATCACTATGTTTGGTGCTTGTTTCTGCAAAATAAGTCACCATGGGCCCCAAGAAAGCTTCTAGTGCCAACCCTGTGGTAAAAAGGGTGAGAATTAGTATGGAAATTAAGAAAGATTTTGAAGAGTTTGGGGCTAACCCTGAGAAGCCTATACCAGTTGTGGAATACATTGTGCCTACTTCAAAAATTAAGGGAATGTGTGCACAGTGGGTTGAAGTGCAAACCTTTATGGATGAAAATCACCCTAACACAGCTATTACAATGACAATGTTGTGGCCCATTTTAGACAAATCGTAAAGGAACGGGAGGTACAGAGCTCTATGGACAGATTTGTTGTGCGACAGAGGTCCAGTGACTCTCAAGCTGGTCCTAGTGGCATTAAAAGAAGAAGGGGAGTAACCCTGGAAAAGGACTTGCTACCTCAAGTCCTAATGGAAGGGGATTCCCCTTCTAAACACTAACACCTCTCCCCTCCTTCCATCCCATCAATCATCACCAGATCTTCATTAAAGTAAGTGTCAATTATTTTATTGTTATTGTAATTATTCTATTGCATTAAACTTAATATTTCATGTAGTAAATTTTTTTTTTCATACTTTTGGGTGTCTTGCACAGATTAATTTGATTTTCATTATTTCTTATGAGGAAAATTGATTCGGTTTTCGATATTATCAGTATTCGATGAGCTCTGAGGAACGGATTAATATCGAATACCGGGGGTCCACTGTATGTAAAAAAATGTACATCTTTTTTTTTTTTTACATTTGAAAATGTGTAAAAAACATAGATCTACACTTGGAGCATTACGGATTTGAACGTCAATCTATTTGGACCGTTTAAGGGTTAAATAGCCAAGTTGGACCTGGAGCTCAATCTTTAAAAGCAGACCCAGAGGCTGGAGTTCAACACCCTCAAACAGCTAGACAGAAAGCAGGTCCAGCATTTACCTGTGACTAGTTTCTAGAGTTCTACATCCACAGCTCAATCTGAAGCCAGGCTTCATTGACCACCCATCTAAAAACCTTGCTGATCAGGCACAGACTTCAAGCATTTATCCAGTTTCCTCATGAACACCTGTTCCGTTAATCCCTTGACTGTCGCAACCCCAAATCCTGATGTGTTTCCTGGTCTCACAAAATTAAAAAAAAAAAAAAAAAAAAAAAAAAAAAAAAAAAAAAAAAAAAAAAAAAAAAAAATCTTATGAAATGTTAAGAGAATCTCTTCCCGATTACGACACCAAAAGAATGAAATTTGATGGAAAACTGACGGAATTACGCTCTCGCGAAGTTAGCGACCTCGGCAATATTTACGAATAGGCGATTTCGCCCACTTTGAGCCTTATTTTCGGCTAATTCCAATGTTCCAGTTGACCAAACTCATAGCTATTTCTTTAGAACTCCATTTTTTCTATCGACTGAGTACAAGAAACTGCTCATTTGCCAATTTCAACTACCCAATAACGTGGTCAGAAATTTGCAATTTGGCCAATTTCATGAAAATTAAAAAATATGACAATTTCAAAATAGGGTCCAGAGTGAACAATGCAGACATTCCTGGCTCTAAAATAACATTTTCTTTGTTCATCAGTCATGTCTCCAGGTCCCTCTGATATTACTCTTGCTTTCTATTTTGAATTTTTATTCAAACAAAAAATAGAAGATTTACTATTATGCAGACTATTGTAATAATTGTATAAATGATGTCAACCCATTCATGACTGCATATTAGAATGGCTACTTGGACATTTATTGGAAAATGACATCATTTGTTTACTTTTGAACATCGGCAAAAATCAAACAATTCCCCTACTTTGAGCTCCATTTCAAGGTTCTTTTCACAGTAAAACCAATCAAAATCACCTCTGTTTCTATAATATGTTTTCTATTATATCAAATGAGACGAAAAAAAAAATAGACTACAACCATAAATACTATACGAAAATAGACCACAAAGTCAGCATTAAAAAAAAACAAAAAAAAAAAACAACGGTTGGAGTTTTTTTTTCTCATTATGCACTGCATGCTGCAGGTTTTTTTTATATGATGCACACTGACCACACGGACCCATTCTCTCACATGTGGGCCTACCAGCTTTCTCCTGCTCGATTTGAAGTAACTAGAATTTATGAGTAGTATATATACGTCAAAAACGGTGGCTCATAAGACGTATATATACGACCGAAACAGTCAAAGGGTTAATATTTCTTGTATTTGCTGGTAGAAGGTTGAAGTAGTGAGTCTTGGATTTTGACAGTGTCCTTTTAATGTACTTAGACCTGTTTTTCATTGGATTTATTTCATGCAACCTGCCTGGAGTCTACCTGGACGTTATTACAGGCCTCCCGGTGGACCAGGGCCTGATCAACCAGGCTGTTACTGCTGGCTGCACGCAGTCCAACGTACGAACCACAGCCCGGCTGATCCGGCACTGACTTTAGGTATTTGTCCAGCTCTCTCTTGAAGGCAGCCAGGGGCCTATTGGTAATTTCCATTATGCTTGGTGGGAGGCTGTTGAACAGTCTTGGGCCCCGCACACGTATGGTGTTTTCTCTTAGTGTACCAATGGTGCCCCTACTTTTAATTGGGGGTATTTTGCATTGCCTGCCCAGTCTCTTACTTTTGTAGGAAGTGATTTCTGTGTTCAGATTCAGGACCATTCCTCCTAGGATTTTCCAAGTGTAGATTATGATATACAATACAGTGGACCCCCGGTTCGTGATGCCATCGGTATCTGATAAATCCGGTATGCAATACATTCTAATGCAAAAATTTTGACTCAGTTCCCATTAAAAAACTCAGTACACGATTCGTTCGAGACGTGTCCACGAGTGTGCCAGTGTTTACAAGCCAGCCAGTGTGCTCGCATCTAAGGATACATTCGGTACATTCCATATTATCACAGTGTTTTTGGTGCTTGTTTCTGCAAAATAAGTCACCATGGGCCCCAAGAAAGCTTCTAGTGCCAACCCTTCGAGAAAAAGGGAGCTAATGACTACTGAAATGAAGAAAGAGATAATTGCTCAGTACGAAAGTGGAGTGCGTGTCAGAGCTGGCCAGGTTGTATACAAAACCCCAATCAACCATCTCTACTACAGTGACCAGGAAAACGGCAATCAAGGAAGCTGTTCTTGCAAAAGGTGCAACTGTGATTACAAAACAGCGACCGCAAGTGTTAGAAGATGTTGAGAGACTGTTATTGGTGTGGATAAATGAAGAACAGATAGCAGGAGATAGCATCTCTCAAGTGATCATTTGTGAAAAGGCTAGGCAGTTGCATGACGATTTGGTAAAGAAATTGCCTGCGACTAGTGGTGATGTGAGTGAATTTAAGGCCAGCAAAGGTTGGTTTGAAAGATTTAAGAATCGTAGTGGCATACATAGTGTGATTAGGCATGGTGAGGCTGCCAGTGACTCTCAAGCTGGTCCTAGTGGCATTAAAAGAAGAAGGGAAGTAACCCCGGAAAACGACTTGCTACCTCAAGTCCTATTGGAAGGGGATTCCCCTTCTAAACATTAACAACTTCGACACTCTCCCCTCCTCCCATCCCATCAATCACCACCAGATCTTCACTAAAGGTAAGTGTCATGCATTCTATTGTTAGTAGAGTACATACTACAAACTGTGCATGTCTTCTTCAGTTTGTGTGCATTAAACTTAATATTTCATGTGGTAAAATTTTTTTTTTTTTTCATACTTTTGGGTGTCATGCATGGATTAATTTGATTTCCATTAGTTCTTATGGGGAAAATTCATTCACTTTCCGATATTTTTGGTTTACAATGAGCTCTCAGGAACGGATTAATATAGCGAACTGGGGGTCCACTGTCTCTCTCTCTCCTGCGTTCCAACGAGTACAGGTCAAGTGCTTCCAAGCTTTCCCAGTAGTGAAGGTACTTGACAGAACTTATACGTGCAGTAAAGGTTCTCTGGACACACTCTAGATCTGCAATTTCATCTGCTTTGAATGGAGATGTTAATGTACAGCAGTATTCCAGCCTAGAGGGAACAAGTGATTTGAAAAGGATCATCACTGGCTTGGCATCTCTCATTTTGAATGTTCTCATTATCCATCCAATCATTTTCTTTGCACTTGTGATTGTGGCACTGTTGTGATCCTTAAAAGTGAGATCTTCAGACATTACCACTCCCAGGTCCCTTACATTATTTTTCTGCTCTATTGTATGGCCAGAGTTTGTAGTATACTCTGTTCTAGTTATTATTCCCTCCAGTTTTCCATAATGGAGAGATTGGAATTTGTCTTCATTGAACATCATATTGTTTTCCGTTGCCCACTGAAAAACTTAGTTTATATCTTCTTGGAGGTTAACAGTGTCCTCAATAGATGACAGCCTCATACAGATCCTAGTATCGTCTGCAAAGGATGATATGGTGCTGTGGGTTACATCTCTGTCTATGTCTGATATGAGGATGAGGAACAGGATGGGGGCAAGTACTGTGCCTTGTGGAACAGCTCTTCACTATGGCAGCCTCCGATTTAACTCTGTTGACCACTACTCTTTGTGTTCGATTGGTTAGGAAGTTGAAGATCCATCTCCCCACTTTGCCAGTTATTCCTTTAGCGCGTACTTTGTGCGCTATTACGCCACAATCGCACTTGTCAAACGCTTTTGTAAAGTCTGTGTATATTACATCTGCATTCTGATTTTCTTCCAGTGCATCCAAGGCCATATCATAGTGATCCAGTAGTGATCTAGTTCAGGGCAGGAGCGACCTGCCCTGAACCCATGTTGCCCTGGATTGTGTAGTTTTTGGGGAACCAGGTAATTTGCAATCCTGCTTCTTAGCACTCTTTCAAAGATTTTTATGATGTGGGACGTTAGAGCTATTGGTCTATAGTTCTTAGCTAATGCTTTGCTGCCACCTTTATGGAGTGGGACTATATCCGTTGTTTTAAGTGACTCTGGAATTTCACCCATGTCCAAGCTCCTCCTCCATAGTGTACTTAGGGCACGTGAGAGGGGTTTCTTGCAGTTCTTAATGAACACAGAGTTCTACGAGTCTGGGCCTGAGTGCATGGGCATGTTGTCAATTGCTTTTTCAAAGTCTATCAGAGTTAGGGTAATGTTGGAAATCTGGCATACATTTATGGAGCTTTGAAGCTCATTCATGAAGAAATCATTTGGGTCATCGCTCCTCAGACCGATTAGTGGCTCACTAAACACAGAGTCGTGCTGGGATTTCAGTATTTCACTCATTTCCTTGTTGTCATCCATGTAAGTCACATCCTGTCTGAGTAAGGGCCCCGATAGTTCAGTTCCATAGTCAGGAACTAAGGAACTGAACTTCTCCAGGCTGAGGGACTGACAACCTCAAATTCTACGACTTCAAGGGTGATGGACTGATTACATCGTCTTCACATCTCTAAAGTTCCTGCCTACTTTCTGTATTCGACTGAAGAAGCCTACTGTGTAGGCGAAACGTTTCGGAATAAAGTAGCCTAACTGTTGCCTATGTGTCTTACCTACCAACCTGTCGGTATTGTATACTATTTTGATCATCATTTGTGGTGTTCAGCAACTCCATGCAGATGAGCGACTCTTTGACATACAGGCCAACCCCCCCTTGTTGCCTGTTCTTTCTGTCACATCTAAAAAGGTTGTACCCACTTATCCATATTTCACTGTCAAAGACTAATTTATTTACAAGCTGAAAAACTCTGTTGATGTTTTGCAGTTTTTTTGTGTATTTTACCGAGGAATGTTTCAAGCATACTCGTTTTATATCATTCACAAAGCCTTATAATAAGCTATATACATGTATAGTTTTCTTTTAGAAATAGTAAAGGCACCAGGACTATTCCTTGTGCTACAGAACTTTTTACCATGCTCACACTAGATTTAGTTTTGTTTGCTACTTGGTACATCATTCTGTGATATGTTAGAAATTTAAATATCCATTTCCCTACATTAACAAATCCATTCAAAGCAGGTGAAATCGCAGATCTAGAGAGTGTACAGAGAACCTTTACTGCACGTATAAGTTCTGTCGAGCACCTTAACTACTGGGAACACTTGGAAGCACTTGACTTGTACTCGTTGGAACGCAGGAGGGAGAGACGCATCATAATCTACACTTGGAAAATCCTGGAAAGAATGGTCCCAAATCTGCACACAGAAATCACTCCCTACGAAAGTAAAAGACTGGGCAGGCGATGCAAAATGCCCCCAATTAAAAGTAGGGGCGCCATTGGTACACTAAGGGAAAACACTATAAGTGTCCGGGGCCCAAGACTGTTCAACAGCCTCCCATCAAGCATTAGGGGAATTGCCAATAAACCCCTGGCTGCCTTCAAGAGAGAGCTGGACAGATACCTAAAGTCAGTGCCAGATCAGCCGGGCTGTGGCTCGTACGTTGGACTGCGTGCGGCCAGCAGTAACAACCTAGTTGATCAGGCCCTGATCCATTGGGAGGCCTGGTCATGGACCGGGACGCGGGGGCGTTGATCCCCGGAATAACCTCCAGGTATTCCAGTGGAACCTCGGTTTTTGTGATTAATCCATTCGAAAAAGTCTGACAAAAAACCGAATCGCACGAAAACTGAAGCAACATTTCCCCTAAGAAATAATGTAAATCCAATTAATCCATTCCAGACACCCAAAAAATACATTTTATAGAGAATAACTATACTTTTACATACAGAAAACAATGAGAAATAAATATAAATGACTAATGAAATGGATAAATGAACATTTAACATAACTTTTACCTTTATTGAAGACTCTTGTTGCCGTATGGAAGACGGCGAGGAGGGGAGAGGGAGGAGGGGAGAGGGAGGAGGAGAGGTTACTGTTTGGAAGGGATATCCCCATCCATAAGGAATTCAGGTATCAAGACCCTATCCGGGGTTACTTCCCTTCTTTGTCTTTTACTGGCGTAGGACCAGCTTGAGTCAATGAACCCCGTCACACAAAAAATCTGCCCAGACAGGTCTGTTTCTGGTGTCTCTTTAAAATTTGCCTAAAATGGGACAAGGCATTGTCATTGAATATGTTGCAGACACAGCTTGCAACAGCTTTGTTAGGGTGATATTTCTTCACAAAACTTGGCAACTCATTCCACTTTACACACATGCCCTTAATCACTGAAGAAGGCACATTCTTCCCTCTCTCCTCCTCCTCCTCCTCCTCTGAAGCAATTCAGAGGCGGGTAGGTGGACGAGTTTGGAAGGGACCATTTTCAACTGTACAAAAACCGAGCGGATGTACAAAAACTGGGACAAAATTTTGATGAAAAAAGTTATCGAAACCCAAATCGCACAAAAACCAGGGCATTTGAAAACTGAGGTTTGATTGTACGTATATCCTGTGCTTCCGTGGTCAAATTTCTCAAATGATTTAGTCAGATCCATGTTCTAAATAACCAAACCATCTTAACCTTCACCCTTCAAAATATATCTTTCGTTACCCTACCTGTCTGCTAATTTCTACACATCTAATTCTCTGCACAATATTTACATTACACTTTGCTCTCAAACAAAAGAAATTTAAATTTGAAGTCTATGAAAAAAAAAATATTCAAGATTTGTTTTAAACACATTGGCCATCTCCTGCCAAAGTAGAGTGAAAAAAACAACTATCACTGTCCAGAACCCAAGCGGTATAAAAAGTGCATCCCTACTTAGGATGCCTATTGATGCTGCAATATCAACACAGATAAGCACAGTAACTGAAATAATACTCACTAACAAAATGCAATATTTCAGCAAACACTAAAAAACAAAGGAGAACTCCTAGATAGCAATTAATTCCTTGTATTCTGGATGACTTCAGTCACTTACCTCCAATGGACTTTTTGGCAGAGAGTCGTGGAAACACAGGGATGACCGATTCACTTATTGGAGCTGGGCTTAGCGGTCTTTGCACCATCTGTCGCACCTGTTGTTTTCAACATTATTGTTAAACATTTAGAAAACCTTTAAAGCAATATTTTTTTTAACACGTCGGCTGTTTCCCACCAAGGCAAGGTGACCCAAAAAGAAAGAAAAAAACCAAAAGGAGAGAAAAAACTTTCATCATCATTCAACACTTTCACCATCACTCATACATAATCACTGTCTTTACAGAGGCACCCAGATACAACAGTTTAGATGTCCTTCCAACTGCAAATAGCCCAAATCTCTCCTTTATAATACAATTTATACAATGAAAATATGAAAAGGGTTTCAGTTATTACCACTGGAAGAAGAGGGAGCTATGTACATGATACAATTCTATCAGAAATGGCTCTTTCTCTTTGGTATAAAGACACTTTAAGGAAACATTTTACCCACCACGAGTTTTCGTCAATCCTATACAGAGTTTACTGAAAACAGGGCTTAAGTAGTGGAGAGGTCAGGTTGGGTAGTAGTAATGTGTTGCATGGGATGGGCCATGCAATAACGTGTTTAGGTACAATCATCTCCATGAGTATGCCAGAAGAGCTGAATGCCCCCAAGTTTTGCATGATAAATATGTCAATCGTAGCTACTTCTAAACAATGCCTGCTCTGTGAACCATCCTATTTTATTAACAGGTTAGCTTCATCCCATTTTATGAGATGCCCATTTGTGCTATGATGCATTACATGCAGTGTTCTAATTGTTATAGCTGCATGTGTATTTATGTTTCAGGGTTCTAGATGTTTTGCCCAAGTATATAGTCGAACTTGAGTCCTGGAAATGGGAAGTACAATGCCTGCACTTTAAAGGAGGGGTTTGGGATATTGGCAGTTTGGAGGGATATGTTGTGTATCTTTATACGTACATGCTTCTATACTGTTGTATTCTGAGCACCTCTGCAAAAACAGTGATAATGTGTGAGTGTGGTGAAAGTGTTGAATGATGAAAGTATTTTCTTTTTGGGGATTTTCTTTCTTTTTTGGGTCACCCTGCCTCGGTGGGAGACGGCCGACTCGTTGAAAAAAAAAAAAAAAATACCTTAAAGGCAAATCTATCACCACTTGTGTTTAAAAGACAACTTGGAATGGGAGCTGGGTGATGCTTTCATCCTCTATTGTAAATTATATGATAGCCTCCACATTGTTGATACATATATACCTTTGATGAGTTTCAAGAGCTTTTCTACTCTCCGAGACCAGCCTTGGGCCAGGCTCATCCTGTGCTTGCCTGGTCAACCAGGCTGTTGACCTGGCACCTGGTGTAGATACTTGTCCAATTCCTCTTGAAGACTTCTACACTTGTCCCAACACTGTTTCTGATAACATCTGGTAAGATGTTTAATAATCTGTGGCCACAGACATTGATACAGTGTTTCCTCCCTTACTGTGCTCACTGCACCTCTGCTTTTCAATGGGTTCATTTTGCACTTCCTTCCATACCTCTCACTCCAGTATGTTTTTATGACAGTGTGCAGATTTGGGATAAAGCCCTCAAGCACTTTCCAGGTATATATTATCATGTACTTCTCTCTGCTCCAGTGAGTACACATTAAGGCATTACTGGTAATTTAAATGCCTTATAGACTATGTAGGCCATAAATGATTTCTGTATCTGTTCCAGCTTTGATATGTCTCCTGCCCTGAACAGGGCCATAAAACCATACCACGGGCAGGGTTTGAACTCGCGGTCAGAGTCTCAAAACTCCAGACCATGAACATGACTCACGATTTCTTAAGTCATGTTCACAGGGGCATCAACACTGAGGAATATACAAATGAGAGCACAAGTGATTTGAAGTGTCACCACTGGCATTATTCCACCCCATCATCCTCCTGGCTGTCGTGACCTTGGTCTTATCATATTCTCTGAAAGAAAGGTCAGCTGACAAAATTATTCCCAAGTCTTTCATGCGTTCCTCTCATTCTATCTGACGATCCTCTTGAGTTCTGTATACAGTTTCCCTTTTCAGTTCTTCATTTTTTCTATACATAAGCAGCTGAAACTTATCACCAATGAACATCATGTTCTCTACTGCCACTGAAAACCCTGATTACATCTTCCTTTAATTTTTCAGTGTCTTCTACCAAAATGACTTTTATGTTTATTTTAGTGTCATCTGCAAATGATGATACAAAACTGTGACGTGTGTTTTTATCCATGCTTGCTACGAGCATAAGAGACAGCAGAAGTGCCAGAGCAGTGCCTTGGGGTAATGAGCTTTTTTTCACCTCGCTGATGCTGGATTTCACTCTGTTTAGTACTACCCTTTGTGTTGTGTGTTAGAAACCTGAAAATCCATCTGCCTACCTTTTCCATAATGCCTATGACCCTCATTTTACATGCAATCACTTCATGAGTTCATATGTCAAATTCCTTTGCAAAATCTGTGTATATCACATCCACGCCATCATTTTCCTGGCTTTAGTAACATTCTGTTCTTTAAGATAGGTCAGCTGATATTACTCCCAGGTACTTCACATGTTTCTTTTGCTCTATCTGGTGATCTTCTTGCATTTTGTATACAGTATCACTTTTGAGTTCTTTATTCTTTCCATATCAAAGCAATTGGAACTGATCACCATCGAATGTCATGTTATTCTCCACTGCCCGCTGGGAGACTGCTTATATCTTGCAATTTTTTCCAGTCTTCTAAAGAGGTGATTTTCATGGTTATTTGTTTGCTTTAAAATTCTGACTGAATATATGACCAGGCTAGCACCAGATGAACCTAACCCATGGCCAGGCTCAGAGTAGACTCTTGAAACTTATCAAAGGTATATTGTAAGAGGTTATTTGGGTGGGTGACAATTTACAGTGCAGCATTGTACTGAGCAGAGTAGTTAAATCTTGCACGACGTAATTTTTTTCTTTTAACACATCGGCCGTCTCTCACCTAGGCAGGGTGACCCAAAAAAGAAAAACACTCGCTAGCATTCAACACTTTTGCCATCATTCACACAATCACTCTTTTTACAGAGGTGCCCAGGTATGACAGTTTAGATGTCACTTCAAAGAGCCAATATCCCAAACCCCTCCTTTAAAGTGCAGGCACTTTACTTCCCACCTCCAGGACTCAAGTCCAGCTAACCAGTTTCCCTGTATTATTTCACAAAATATTACCCTGCTCACCCTCCAACAGTTCATCAGGTCCCAAAAACCATTCGTCTCCAGTCACTACTATCTAACATGCTCACACATGCCTGCTGCATGTCCAGGCCCCTAGGACACAAAACCTCATTTATCCCCTCCTTCCATCATTTCTTAGGATGAACCCTACCCCTCCTTCTCCCTTCCACTAGAGATTTATAAATACTCCTAGTCATCCTATTTTGCTCCATCCTCTATAAATGACCAAACAACCTCAGCAACCCCTCCTCAGCCTTCCGGTAATACTTTTAGTAGCTTTAGACCTCCTCCTAATTTTCACACTAAGAAATTCTCTGCATAATGTTTACACCACACACTGCCCTTAGACGAGACATCTCCGCTACCTCCAGCCTCCTTCTCACAGCATTCACAACCCATGCCTCACTCTCTCACCTCCATGAATAATACTTTTTTTTTGTCTCCAGATATCTCAATATACCACTCGCCTTTAACTTTGTCCTTCATAAACCCATCTGCTGACAAATCTACTCCCAAATATCTGAACACATTCACTTCTTTAATACTCCCTCCCTCCAATGTGATATCCAATTTTCATTTACCTAACTTGTTTGATACCCTCATCACCTCACTCTTATCTACATTCACTTTCCATTGTCTTCCTTTATTATTAAAATTGCAAATTTGAAAGAATTCCTGAAACAGTAAGTGAAATATTACTCCAAAACCACATATTTTACGTTAAAGAAGTGCTCTTTGAATAGAAGTTGGGCCCTAGGTCAATAGTGAGTATAAACACTGATCTTACCTTAAGTATTGATTGGGGAGTATCAACAAGTGGAGATTCAATACTTGGTCGCACTCCAGATTTCTTTCTGTGCATAATCTTGGGAGTTTGTAGCAAAGACATCAAGTCTGCAGAGATAATCTGGGATATGCTGTGGAAATAAAAGTAAGATTTTTTTTACCAAATGAATTTTAAAACATGTAAAACATAGATATGACAAAATAAGACAGGATGAAGAACAAAAATTAATTACAAATTAGGGTGAGCCTAATTTCAAGAGGCACCAATCCACAAAATACATAACCTTTTTTTTTTTTTTCAACAAGTCGGCCGTCTCCCACCGAGGCAGGGTGACCCAAAAAAGAAAGAAAACCCCAAAAAGAAAATACTTTCATCATCATTCAACACTTTCACCACACTCACACATTATCACTGTTTTTGCAGAGGTGCTCAGAATACAACAGTTTAGAAGCATATACATATAAAGATACATTTTGTAAAGCATTTTGTAAAGAATATACAAGCTTTACAATTGTTAACTGAATACTAATAATTATAGCATTTTGTAAGGAATATACAATCTTTAACCCTTTCAGGGTCAGCAGGCCCTCTCCTAAACTTGTTCTCAGAGTCAGAAATCCCCCCCCCCCCCAAAAAAAAAAAAAAAATTATGAAAAGATAGAGAATCTTTTCCCAATCATAATGACACCAAAAGTATGAAATTTGATGAAAAACTTACAGGATTATGCTCTTGTGAAGTTAGCGGTCTCAACTATGTTTACGCATCAGCGATTTCGCCCACTATGAGCCCTATTTTCGGCCAACTTCAATGTACCAGTCGACAGAAATCATAACTATTTCGCTAGAACTCCATTTTTTCTATCGAATGAGTACAATAAACCACCCATTTACCGATGTCAACTATCCAATAAAGTGGTCAGAAATTGGCAATTCTGCCAATTTCATACAAATTTCAAAAGATGCCAATTTCCATATAGGGTCCAGAATAAACAAGACAGACATTCCTGGCACTAAAATAAAAAAATTTTCTGTTCATTAGTCATGTCCCCATGCCTCTCTTACATTTCTTTTGCTTTCCACTTTGAATTTTTATTCTCACAAAAAATAGAAGATTTACTGTTATGCAGACTACTGTATTAGTGTAGAAATGGCTTAAATAATATCAGTGCACTTGTGAAAGAACATTAGACTCACCAGTTGACGTGTATTGGACACGTGGTATAATTTGTGTACTTTTGAACTATGGCAAAAATCGAACATTTCTGCTACTCTGAGCTCAATTTCAAGGTACTTTTAATTGTGAAACCAATCAAAATCATCTGAATTTCTGTAATATGTCTTCCATTCTATAAAATGAGACCAGGAAAACTAGAATACAACCATAAATAGCATACAAAAATACAGTGCAAAGTTGCTGTTTAAAAGCAAAAACACAAAGTTTTTTTTTTTCTCATTATGCACTGTGTGCTGCTGGATTTTTTTTATACTGTGCATACGGACCACATAGACCCATTCTTTCATATGTAGGCCTACCAGCTTTCTCTCACTAGATTTGAAGACTCTAGAATTTATGCATACTAGTACGGCACCAACCCTGGCGTGCAAGCCGTACTAGTACGGCACCAACCCTGGCGTGCAAGCCGTACTAGTACGGCACCAACCCTGGCGTGCAAGCCGTACTAGTACGGCACCAACCCTGGCGTGCAAGCCGTACTAGTACGGCACCAACCCTGGCGTGCAAGCCGTACTAGTACGGCACCAACCCTGAAAGGGTTAATACAGTGGACCCCCGCATAACGATTACCTCCGATTGCGACCAATTATGTAAGTGTATTTATGTAAGTGCGTTTGTACGTGTATGTTTGGGGGTCTGAAAGGAATAATCTACTTCACAATATTCCTTATGGGAATAAATTCGGTCAGTACTGGCACCTGAACATACTTATGGAGTGAAAAAATATCGTTAACCGGGGGTCCACTGTATTGGATTATTACAAAAATCCTGTTACACAAGCAAAACCTGCTATGGGACACTTTCCAAAAAATTTCTACAAAATTAATGAAGTTTTGTAATGTACCTGACATTTGCCTCAGGGGCTCCATATATGCTTTTTCTTAATACCGAATCCATCAGCTTCGATACATCATCATGTAAGAGAGTCGAGTCTCCCAAACTTCTCCTTTTAACAGCAGGACTATAAAGTCCAATCTCTCCCTCATCCACTTCACTGTACTTAGAATGTGATGCTTGAACTCGGGAAGGAAACACCACATGAGAGGTCTCTCTGTTGAAGTAATTACAAATTAATTAATTAAAGCTACTTTAGTCACAAGAAATATGCAATACTGTATGCATTTGTAAAAATAAAGAATAAAATGTCATACTACTGTAACTGGAACAATACACAAATAAGCCACACAGAAGAATGAAATTTATGACATTTCAATCCGACTTGCACCATTAACCCCTTCAGGGTACTTATAAATAACAGAATCTTTTGCCAAAGATAATGACACCAAAAATATGAAATTTGATGGAAAACTTAAGAAAGCGATTTTTTGCAAAGTTAATGGAATTGTTGATATTTACACACCAGTGATTTCCCCCACTTTGAGTCATATTTTAGGCCAATTCCATTGTTCCACTCGACCAAACTCAGCTATTTTGCTAGTATGCTTTCCATTCTATCAATTGAGCATAAGAAACTGCCCATTTAACTATTTCAACTACCCAATAAAGTGATTAGAACCCAACAAAGTGATTGGATAATATCACAAAATAAAAAAAAAGACTAATTTAAAAACAGGGTCCAGAATAAATGATGAAAACATTCCTGGCACTAGAACATTTCCTCTGTTCATTAGTTACATCCCTGGGCTTCTCCTATATTACACTTGCTGTCCATTTTGAATTATTATTAGCACACAAAAAGTAGTAGATTTACTATTATGCTGACTACTGCATTATTGTAATACAGTGGACCCCCGACATTCGATGGCATTGACATTCGATAAATCCGACATTCGATGCATTTTAACGCAAAAATTTTGCCTCGACATTCAATGGAAAACCCGACATTCGATACGATTCGTACAAGACGTGTCCACATGTGGCCTGAACTGCCCCGTGTGCGCCAGTGTTTACAAGCCAGTCAGTGTGCACGCATCTAAGGATACATTCAGTACATTCTATATTATCCATATTATCACTGTTTTTGGTGCTTGTTTCTGCAAAATAAGTCACTATGGGCCCCAAGAAAGCTTCTAGTGCCAACCCTGTGGTAAAAAGGGTGAGAATTAGTATGGAAATTAAGAAAGATTTTGAAGGGTTTGGGGCTAACCCTGAGAAGCCTATGCCAGTTGTGGAATCCATTGTGCCTACTTCAAAAATTAAGGAAATGTGTGCACAGTGCATTGAACTGCAAACCTTTATGGATGAAAATCACCCTAACACAGCTATTGCAAGCCATGCTGGTGACAATTACAATGACAATGTTGTGGCCCATTTTAGACAAATCGTAAAGGAACGGGAGGTACAGAGCTCTATGGACAGATTTGTTGTGCGACAGAGGTCCAGTGACTCTCAAGCTGGTCCTAGTGGCATTAAAAGAAGAAGGGAAGTAACCCCGAAAAAGGACTTGCTACCTCAAGTCCTAATGGAAGGGGATTCCCCTTCTAAACACTAACACCTCTCCCCTCCTTCCATCCCATCAATCATCACCAGATCTTCATTAAAGGTAAGTGTCAATTATTCTATTGATATTAATCTATTGTTATTGTTGTTATTGTAATTATTCTATTGCATTAAACTTAATATTTCATGTGGTAAAAAATTTTTTTTTTTCAAACTTTTGGGTGTCTTGCACGGATTAATTTGATTTCCATTATTTCTTATGGGGAAAATTAATTCGACTTTCAGTATTTTTGACATTCGATAGCTCTCAGGAACGGATTAGTATCAAATGTCGAGGGTCCACTGTAATTGCATAAATAATGTTAGCGCATCCGTGAATATGTATTAAAGTGGCCAGTGACATGATTAACCCTTTGAGGGTCAGTCCCGTAGTTCTACGGCTTTGAAGCCAGGGTCCAAGCTGTAATACTACATCATGAGCTCTGCTCACTCAGATAAGTTGTAAGCGGCAAATTTGGACCTAGATATAAGAGAATACATCTATGTGGTAAGTGTGCATCATATAATACAAATCCTGCAGCATGCAGTGCATAATGAGAAAACTGCGACCGTGTTTCTGGATTAAAACAGCGACTTTGCGGTGTATTTTCCTATGTTTTTAAACAACCATGGTGACATTACACATCCCTGTCTAAGACCTACTTTTACCGGGAAGTATTCTCCCTCTCTTCTACACACCCTAACCTGAGCCTCACTATCCTCATAAAAGCTCTTTACAGCATTTAATAACTTACCACCTATTCCATAAACTTGCAACATCTGCCACATTGCTCCTCTATCCACTCTATCATATGCCTTTTCTAAATCCATAAATGCAATAAAAATTTCCCTACCTTTATCCAAATACTGTTCACATATATGCTTCAATGTAAACACTTGATCTACACATCCCCTACCCACTCTGAAGCCTCCTTGCTCATCCGCAATTCTACATTCTGTCTTACCTCTAATTCTTTCAATTATAACTCTACCGTATACTTTTCCTGGTATACTCAGTAAACTTATTCCTCTATAATTTTTACAATCTCTTTTGTCCCCTTTCCCTTTATATAAAGGGACTATACATGCTCTCTGCCAATCCCTAGGTACCTTCCCCTCTTCCATACATTTATTAAACAAAAGTACCAACCACTCCAACACTATACCCCCCTGCTTTTAACATTTCTGTCATGATCCCATCAGTTCCAGCTGCTTTACCCCTTTCATTCTACGTAATGCCTCACGTACCTCCACCACACTTACATTCTGCTCTTCTTCACTCCTAAAAGATGGTATACCTCCCTGGCCAGTGCATGAAATTACCGCCTCCCTTTCTTCCTCAACATTTAAAAGTTCCTCAAAATATTCTCGCCATCTACCTAATACCTCCCTCTCCCCATCTACTAACTCCCCTACTCTGTTTTTAATGGACAAATCCATACTTTCCCTAGGCTTTCTTAACTTGTTTAACTCACTCCAAAATTTTTTCTTATTTTCATTAAAATTTCTTGACAGTGCCTCTCCCGCTCTTTCATCTGCTCTCCTTTTGCACTCTCTCACCACTCTCTTCACCTTTCTTTTACTCTCCATATACTCTGCTCTTCTTATAACACTTCTGCTTTGTAAAAACCTCTCGTAAGCTACCTTTTTCTCTTTTATCACACCCTTTACTTAATCATTCCACCAATCACTCCTCTTTCCTCCTGCCCCCACCCTCCTATAACCACAAACTTCTGCCCCACATTCTAATACTGCATTTTTAAAACTATTCCAACCCTCTTCAACCCCCCCACTACTCATCTTTGCACTAGCCCACCTTTCTGCCAATAGTCGCTTATATCTCGCCCGAACTTCCTCCTCCCTTAGTTTATACACTTTCACCTCCCTCTTACTTGTTGTTGCCACCTTCCTCTTTTCCCATCTACCTCTTACTCTAACTGTAGCTACAACTAAATAATGATCTGACATATCAGTTGCCCCTCTATAAACATGTACATCCTGGAGCCTACCCATCAACCTTTTATCCACCAATACATAATCTAACAAACTACTTTCATTACGTGCTACATCATACCTTGTATATTTATTTATCCTCTTTTTCATAAAATATGTATTACTTATTACCAAATCTCTTTCTACACATAGCTCAATTAAAGGCTCCCCATTTACATTTACCCCTGGCACCCCAAATTTACCTACTACTCCCTCCATAACATTTTTACCCACTTTAGCATTGAAATCCCCAACCACCATTACTCTCACACTTGATTCAAAACTCCCCACGCATTCACTCAACATTTCCCAAAATCTGTCTCTCTCCTCTACACTTCTTTCTTCTCCAGGTGCATACACGCTTACTATAACCCACTTTTCACATCCAATCTTTATTTTACTCCACATAATCCTTGAATTTATGCATTTGTAGTCCCTCTTTTCCTGCCATAGCTTATCCTTCAACATTATTGCTACTCCTTCTTTAGCTCTAACTCTATTTGAAACCCCTGACCTAATCCCATTTATTCCTCTCCATTGAAACTCTCCCATCCCCTTCAGCTTTGTTTCACTTAAAGCCAGGACATCCAGTTTCTTCTCATTCATAACATCCACAATCATCTCTTTCTTATCATTTGCACAACATCCACGCACATTCAGACTTCCCACTTTGACAATTTTCTTCTTCTTATTGTTTTTAGTAATCTTTACAGGAAAAGGGGTTACTAGCCCACTGTTTCCGGCATTTTAGTTGACTTTTACAACACGCATGGCTTACGGAGGAAAGATTCTTATTCCACTTCCCCATGGATATAAAAGGAAAAGTAATAAGACCAAGAACTATTAAGATAAAATCAAAGAAAACTCAGATGAGTGTGTACAAATAAACGTGTACATGTATGTGTAGTGTGACCTAAGTGTAAGTAGAAGTATATATATATAACATATATATATAATATATATATATATATATATATATGGAGTGAATGATGGTGAAAGTTTTTCTTTTTCGGGCCACCCTGCCTTGGTGGGAATCGGCCAGTGTGATAATAAAATGTATATATATATATATATATATATATATATATATACAGTGGACCCCCGCATAACGATGGCATCACATAGCGATTATTTCGCATACCGCTTACTTTAATTGCAAAAATTTTGCCTCACATACCGCTTAAAAACCTGCTTACCGATTTTCCTCCGAGACGCGTCCAATGTGCGGCCTGAGCCACGCTCACATGTTCCGCCGGTGGCATTGTTTACCAGCCAGCCTCCGCGGTAACATCCAGGTATACAATCGGAATATTTCGTATTATTACAGTGTTTTCGGTGCTTTTTCTGGAAAATAAGTGACCATGGGCCCCAAGAAAGCTTCTAGTGCCAACCCTACAGCAATAAGGGTGAGAATTACAATAGAGAAGAAGAAAAAGATCATTGATAAGTATCGCTACTATTAGTGGTACAGCTGCTGCTGCTGCTGCTGCACTGTCAGCTGCTGCTGCTGCTGTAGCATCGTCTGCTGCTGCTGCTGCTGTAGCATCGTCTGCTGCTGCTGTAGCATTGTCTGCTGCTGCTGCTGCTGCTGTAGCATCGTCTGCTGCTGCTGCTGTTGTAGCATCGTCTGCTGCTGCTGTAGCATTGTCTGCTGCTGCTGCTGCTGCTGCTGTAGCATCGTCTGCTGCTGCTGTAGCATTGTCTGCTGCTGCTGCTGCTGCTGTAGCATCGTCTGCTGCTGCTGTAGCATCGTCTGCTGCAGCTGTAGCATTGTCTGCTGCTGCTGCTGCTGCTGCTGCTGCTGTAGCATCGTCTGCTGCTGCTGTAGCATTGTTGCTGCTGTACCACCGTCTGTTGCTGCTGTACCACCGTCAGCTGCTGCTGCTGCTGTAGCACCGTTGTTGGTGTGGCTTATTGAGAATACCAAGAAACAATTAACCCCAGAGGATTTGCCACCCAGGATAACCCAAAAAAGTCAGTGTCATTGAAGACTGTCTAACTTATTTCCATTGGGGTCCTTAATCTTGTCTCCCAGGATGCAACCCACACCAGTCGACTAACACCCAGGTGAACAGGGAAAAATGCCTGGAACTAGTGCTCATATTGGTGAATTTAAAGCCAGCAAAGGTTGGTTTGAGAGATTTAAGAATCGTAGTGGCATACACAGTGTGATAAGGCCTGTTCTGGAAGAAAATGCCAAACAGGACCTACAGTACTCAGGAGGAAAAGGCACTCCCAGGACACAGTGTCTCATCAGTCATTGCTGCATCTTCAATAAAGGTAAGTGTCATTTATTCTTCATTTAGTTGAGTAGTACATGCACAATATATACTGTGCATGTACTACTCTACTATTGTGCATGTATCCTTCTCTTTGTGTGTGGGAAAATATATATTTCATGTGGTAAATTTTTTTTTTTCATACTTTTGGGTGTCTTGCACGGATTAATTTTATTTCCATTATTTCTTATGGGGAAAATTCATTCACATAACGATTATTTTGCATAACAATTACCCCTCTTGCACGGATTAAAATCGTTAACCGGGGGTCCACTGGATATATATATATATATATATATATATATATATATATATATATATATATATATATATATATATATACATATATATATATATATTTTTTTTTTTTCAACAAGTCGGCCGTCTCCCACCAAGGCAGGGTGACCAAAAAAAGAAAGAAAATCCCCAAAAAGAAAATACTTTCATCATCATTCAACACTTTCACCACACTTGCACATTATCACTGTTTTTGCAGAGGTGCTCAGAATACAACAGTCTAGAAGCATACACATATAAAGATACACAACATATCCCTCCAAACTGCCAATATCCCAAACCCCTCCTTTAAAGTGCAGGCATTGTACTTCCCATTTCCAGGACTCAAGTCCGACTATATGAAAATAACCGGTTTCCCTGAATCCCTTCACTAAATATTACCCTGCTCACACTCCAACAGATCGTCAGGTCCCAAGTACCATTCGTCTCCATTCACTCCTATCTAACACGCTCATGCACGCTTGCTGGAAGTCCAAGCCCCTTACCCACAAAACCTCCTTTACCCCCTCTCTCCAACCCTTTCGAGGACGACCCCTACCCCGCCTTCCTTCCCCTATAGATTTATATGCTTTCCATGTCATTCTACTTTGATCCATTCTCTCTAAATGACCAAACCACCTCAACAACCCCTCTTCTGCCCTCTGACTAATACTTTTATTAACTCCACACCTTCTCCTAATTTCCACACTCCGAATTTTCTGCATAATATTTACACCACACATTGCCCTTAAACAGGACATCTCCACTGCCTCCAACCATCTCCTCGCTGCTGCATTTACCACCCAAGCTTCACACCCATATAAGAGTGTTGGTACTACTATACTTTCATACATTCCCTTCTTTGCCTCCATAGATAACGTTTTCTGACTCCACATATACCTCAACGCACCACTCACCTTTTTTCCCTCATCAATTCTATGATTAACCTCATCCTTCATAAATCCATCCGCCGACACGTCAACTCCCAAGTATCTGAAAACATTCACTTCTTCCATACTCCTCCTCCCCAATTTGATATCCAATTTTTCTTTATCTAAATCATTTGACACCCTCATCACCTTACTCTTTTCTATGTTCACTTTCAACTTTCTACCTTTACACACATTCCCAAACTCATCCACTAACCTTTGCAATTTTTCTTTAGAATCTCCCATAAGCACAGTATCATCAGCAAAAAGTAACTGTGTCAATTCCCATTTTGAATTTGATTCCCCATAATTTAATCCCACCCCTCTCCCAAACACCCTAGCATTTACTTCCTTTACAACCCCATCTATAAATATATTAAACAACCATGGTGACATTACACATCCCTGTCTAAGACCTACTTTTACCGGGAAGTAGTCTCCCTCTCTTCTACACACCCTAACCTGAGCCTCACTATCCTCATAAAAACTCTTTACAGCATTTAATAACTTACCACCTATTCCATATACTTGCAACATCTGCCACATTGCTCCTCTATCCACTCTATCATATGCCTTTTCTAAATCCATAAATGCAATAAAAACTTCCCTATCTTTATCTAAATACTGTTCACATATATGCTTCAATGTAAACACCTGATCTACACATCCCCTACCCACTCTAAAACCTCCTTGCTCATCCGCAATCCTACATTCTGTCTTACCTCTAATTCTTTCAATTATAACCCTACCGTACACTTTTCCTGGTATACTCAGTAAGCTTAAAATATATATATATTATATATATATATATATATATATTCTTTTTTTTTTTTTTTTTTTTTCAACAAGTCGGCCGTCTCCCACCGAGGCAGGGTGACCCAAAAAAGAAAGAAAATCCCCAAAAAGAAAATACTTTCATCATCATTCAACACTTTCACCACACTCGCACATTATCACTGTTTTTGCAGAGGTGCTCAGAATACAACAGTCTAGAAGCATAAACATATAAAGATACACAACATATCCCTCCAAACTGCCAATATCCCAAACCCCTCCTTTAAAGTGCAGGCATTGTACTTCCCATTTCCAGGACTCAAGTCCGACTATATGAAAATAACCGGTTTCCCTGAATCCCTTCACTAAATATTACCCTGCTCACACTCCAACAGATCGTCAGGTCCCAAGTACCATTCGTCTCCATTCACTCCTATCTAACACGCTCACGCACGCTTGCTGGAAGTCCAAGCCCCTTACCCACAAAACCTCCTTTACCCCCTCTCTCCAACCCTTTCGAGGACGACCCCTACCCCGCCTTCCTTCCCCTATAGATTTATATGCTTTCCATGTCATTCTACTGTGATCCATTCTCTCTAAATGACCAAACCACCTCAACAACCCCTCTTCTGCCCTCTGACTAATACTTTTATTAACTCCACACCTTCTCCTAATTTCCACACTCCGAATTTTCTGCATAATATTTACACCACACATTGCCCTTAAACAGGACATCTCCGCTGCCTCCAACCGTCTCCTCGCTGCTGCATTTACCACCCAAGCTTCACACCCATATAAGAGTGTTGGTACTACTATACTTTCATACATTCCCTTCTTTGCCTCCATAGATAACGTTTTTTGACTCCACATATACCTCAACGCACCACTCACCTTTTTTCCCTCATCAATTCTATGATTACTAGGTAGTAGGTTGGTAGACAGCAACCGCCCAGGGAGGTACTACCGTCCTGCCAAGTGAGTGTAAAACGAAAGCCTGTAATTGTTTTACATGATGGTAGGATTGCTGGTGTCTTTTGTCTGTCTCATAAATATGCAAGATTACAGGTAAGTCTTGCTACTTCTACTTACACTTAGGTCACACTACACATACATGTACAAGCATATATATACACACCCCTCTGGGTTTTCTTCTATTTTCTTTCTTGTTCTTGTTTATTTCCTCTTATCTCCATGGGGAAGTGGAACAGAATTCTTCCTCTATAAGCCATGTGTGTCGTAAGAGGCGACTAAAATGCCGGGAGCAAGGGGCTAGTAACCCCTTCTCCTGTATATTACTAAATTTAAAAGGAGAAACTTCAGTTTTTTCTTTTGGGCCACCCCACCTCAGTGGGATACGGCTGGTACGTTGAAAGAAGAAGAAGAATTCTATGATTAACCTCATCCTTCATAAATCCATCCGCCGACACGTCAACTCCCAAGTATCTGAAAACATTCACTTCTTCCATACTCCTCCTCCCCAATTTGATATCCAATTTTTCTTTATCTAAATCATTTGACACCCTCATCACCTTACTCTTTTCTATGTTCACTTTCAACTTTCTACCTTTACACACATTCCCAAACTCATCCACTAACCTTTGCAATTTTTCTTTAGAATCTCCCATAAGCACAGTATCATCAGCAAAAAGTAACTGTGTCAATTCCCATTTTGAATTTGATTCCCCATAATTTAATCCCACCCCTCTCCCAAACACCCTAGCATTTACTTCCTTTACAACCCCATCTATAAATATATTAAACAACCATGGTGACATTACACATCCCTGTCTAAGACCTACTTTTACCGGGAAGTAGTCTCCCTCTCTTCTACACACCCTAACCTGAGCCTCACTATCCTCATAAAAACTCTTTACAGCATTTAATAACTTACCACCTATTCCATATACTTGCAACATCTGCCACATTGCTCCTCTATCCACTCTATCATATGCCTTTTCTAAATCCATAAATGCAATAAAAACTTCCCTATCTTTATCTAAATACTGTTCACATATATGCTTCAATGTAAACACCTGATCTACACATCCCCTACCCACTCTAAAACCTCCTTGCTCATCCGCAATCCTACATTCTGTCTTACCTCTAATTCTTTCAATTATAACCCTACCGTACACTTTTCCTGGTATACTCAGTAAGCTTATTCCTCTATAATTTTTACAGTCTCTTTTGTCCCCTTTCCCTTTATATAAAGGGACTATACATGCTCTCTGCCAATCCCTAGGTACCTTCCCCTCTTTCATACATTTATTAAACAAAAGTACCAACCACTCCAACACTATATCCCCCCCTGCTTTTAACATTTCTGTCATGATCCCATCAGTTCCAGCTGCTTTACCCCCTTTCATTTTACGTAATGCCTCACGTACCTCCCCCACACTTACATTCTGCTCTTCTTCACTCCTAAAAGATGGTATACCTCCCTGACCAGTGCATGAAATTACTGCCTCTGTTTCTTCCTTAACATTTAAAAGTTCCTCAAAATATTCTCGCCATCTACCCAATACCTCCATCTCCCCATCTACTAACTCCCCTACTCTGTTTTTAACTGACAAATCCATATTTTCCCTAGGCTTTCTTAACTTGTTTAACTCACTCCAAAATTTTTTCTTATTTTCATTAAAATTTCTTGACAGTGCCTCTCCCACTCTATCATCTGCTCTCCTTTTGCACTCTCTCACCACTCTCTTTACCATATATATATATATATATATATATATATATATATATATATATATATATATCTTCTTCTTCTTCTTTCAACGTACCAGCCGTATCCCACTGAGGTGGGGTGGCCCAAAAGAAAAAACTGAAGTTTCTCCTTTTAAATTTAGTAATATACAGGAGAAGGGGTTACTAGCCCCTTGCTCCCGGCATTTTAGTCGCCTCTTACGACACACATGGCTTATAGAGGAAGAATTCTGTTCCACTTCCCCAAGGAGATAAGAGGAAATAAACAAGAACAAGAAAGAAAATAGAAGAAAACCCAGAGGGGTGTGTATATATATGCTTGTACATGTATGTGTAGTGTGACCTAAGTGTAAGTAGAAGTAGCAAGACTTACCTGTAATCTTGCATATTTATGAGACAGACAAAAGACACCAGCAATCCTACCATCATGTAAAACAATTACAGGCTTTCGTTTTACACTCACTTGGCAGGACGGTAGTACCTCCCTGGGCGGTTGCTGTCTACCAACCTACTACATATATATATATATATATATATATATATATATATATATATATATATATATATATAAAAATATATATATATATATATATATATATATATATATAATATATATATATTTTTATTTTTATTATCACACTGGCCGATTCCCACCAAGGCAGGGTGGCCCGAAAAAGAAAAACTTTCACCATCATTCACTCCATCACTGTCTTGCCAGAAGGGTGCTTTACACTACAGTTTTTAAACTGCAACATTAACACCCCTCCTTCAGAGTGCAGGCACTGTACTTCCCATCTCCAGGACTCAAGTCCGGCCTGCCGGTTTCCCTGAATCCCTTCATAAATGTTACTTTGCTCACACTCCAACAGCACGTCAAGTATTAAAAACCATTTGTCTCCATTCACTCCTATCGAACACGCTCACGCATGCCTGCTGGAAGTCCAAGCCCCTCGCACACAAAACCTCCTTTACCCCCTCCCTCCAACCTTTCCTAGGGCGACCCCTACCCCGCCTTCCTTCAACTACAGACTGATATACTCTTGAAGTCATTCTGTTTCGCTCCATTCTCTCTACATGTCCGAACCACCTCAACAACCCTTCCTCAGCCCTCTGGACAACAGTTTTGGTAATCCCGCACCTCCTTCTAACTTCCAAACTACGAATTCTCTGCATTATATTCACACCACACATTGCCCTCAGACCGGGGGTCCACTGTATATATATATATATATATATATATATATATATATATATATATATATATATATATATATATATATATATATATATATATATATATATATATATATATATATATATATATATATATATATATATATATATATATATATATATATATATATATATATATATATATATATATATATATATATATATATATATTTTATGGGGAATCAAATTCAAAATGGGAATTGACACAGTTACTTTTTGCTGATGATACTGTGCTTATGGGAGATTCTAAAGAAAAATTGCAAAGGTTAGTGGATGAGTTTGGGAATGTGTGTAAAGGTAGAAAGTTGAAAGTGAACATAGAAAAGAGTAAGGTGATGAGGGTGTCAAATGATTTAGATAAAGAAAAATTGGATATCAAATTGGGGAGGAGGAGTATGGAAGAAGTGAATGTTTTCAGATACTTGGGAGTTGACGTGTCGGCGGATGGATTTATGAAGGATGAGGTTAATCATAGAATTGATGAGGGAAAAAAGGTGAGTGGTGCGTTGAGGTATATGTGGAGTCAAAAAACGTTATCTATGGAGGCAAAGAAGGGAATGTATGAAAGTATAGTAGTACCAACACTCTTATATGGGTGTGAAGCTTGGGTGGTAAATGCAGCAGCGAGGAGACGGTTGGAGGCAGCGGAGATGTCCTGTTTAAGGGCAATGTGTGGTGTAAATATTATGCAGAAAATTCGGAGTGTGGAAATTAGGAGAAGGTGTGGAGTTAATAAAAGTATTAGTCAGAGGGCAGAAGAGGGGTTGTTGAGGTGGTTTGGTCATTTAGAGAGAATGGATCACAGTAGAATGACATGGAAAGCATATAAATCTATAGGGGAAGGAAGGCGGGGTAGGGGTCGTCCTCGAAAGGGTTGGAGAGAGGGGGTAAAGGAGGTTTTGTGGGTAAGGGGCTTGGACTTCCAGCAAGCGTGCGTGAGCGTGTTAGATAGGAGTGAATGGAGACGAATGGTACTTGGGACCTGACGATCTGTTGGAGTGTGAGCAGGGTAATATTTAGTGAAGGGATTCAGGGAAACCGGTTATTTTCATATAGTCGGACTTGAGTCCTGGAAATGGGAAGTACAATGCCTGCACTTTAAAGGAGGGGTTTGGGATATTGGCAGTTTGGAGGGATATGTTGTGTATCTTTATATGTTTATGCTTCTAGACTGTTGTATTCTGAGCACCTCTGCAAAAACAGTGATAATGTGCGAGTGTGGTGAAAGTGTTGAATGATGATGAAAGTATTTTCTTTTTGGGGATTTTCTTTCTTTTTTGGGTCACCCTGCCTCGGTGGGAGACGGCCGACTTGTTGAAAAAAAAAAAAAAAAAAAAAAAAAATATACATTATATATATATATACATGTATATATATATATATATATATATATATATATATATATATATATATATATATATATATATATATATATATATATATATATATATATATATATATATATATATATATATATATACAGTGGACCCCCGGTTAACGAACTTTTTTCATTCCAGTAGTATGTTTAGGTGCCAGTACTGACCAAATTTTTTCCCATAAGGAATATTGTGAAGTAGATTAGTCCATTTAAGACCCCCAAACATACACGTACAAACGCACTTACATAAATACACTTACATAATTGGTCGCATTTGGAGGTGATCGTTAAGCGGGGGTCCACTGTATATATATATATATATTATATATATATATATATTATATATATACAGTGGTCCCTCGCTTTTCGTAGTTCCCGACAATCGTAAATTTCGCCAATCATAGGGTTATTTTCGTGTAAACATGGACTCGCTTTTCATAAGTTGACTCGCAAGTCGTAATTCGTCCCGGACACGTACCCAATGCGTGAGCCGTGGCGGCAGCCAGTCTGGCATTGTTTACCAGTGAGCGAAGGTCCCCTCACATGCTCCAGCAAAATATTTCATAATATTCCATTTATTTTAGTGCTTGCAAGTACTAAATAAGCTACCATGGTTCCAAAGAAAGCTCCCAGTGCCAAGCCTGTGGTAAAGAAGGTGAGAAATACGATTGAATTTAAGAAAACCATCATTGAACAATATGAAAGTGGTGCAAGTGTGGCCGAACTGGCCAGGATGTATAAGAAACCCTACACAACCTTATGTTCCATAGTGGCCAAGAAAAAGGAAATCAAGGACACTGTTGTTGCAAAGGGGGTAACTATGCTGACAAAAATGAGATCACCAGTACTCGAAGAGGTTGAGAAGTTATTATTGGTGTGGATAAATGAGAAACAATTAGCAGGAGATACTCTTATGACTTCGATTATTTGTGAAAAGGCTAGGCAGTTGCATGAAGATTTGGTAAAGAAACTGCCTGCAAATAGTGGTGATGTGAGTGAATTAAGGCCAGCAAAGGCTGGTTTGAGAGATTTAAGAACCGTACTGGCATACACAGTGTGGTAAGGCATGGTGAGGCTGCCAGTTCGGACCACAAGGCGGCTGAAAAATATGTGCATGAATTCCAGGAGTACATAGAGGCTGAAGGACTGAAGCCTGAACAAGTGTTCAATTGTGACAAAACAGGCCTCTTTTGGAAGAAATGCCAAAGAGGACCTTCATTACACTAGTGGTAAAGGCAATGCCATGACACAAGCCTATGAAAGACAGGCTGACTCTAAAGTTCTGTGCTAATGCTAGTGGGGATTTCAAAGTGAAGCCATTACTAGTGTACCATTCTGAAAATCCCAGTGTGTTCAGGAAAAGCAATGTTATGAAGAGTAAATTGTGTGTGTTTTGGAAATCTAATAGTAAGGCATGGGTCACGAGGGAAATTTTCGTCGAGTGGTTCAATGAAGTGTTTGGCCCTAGTGTGAAGGAGTATCTCCTGGAAAAGAAATTGGATCTCAAGTGCCTGCTAGTAATGGACAATGCACCTGCCCATCCTCCAAACTTGGATGACCTAATTTTCGAGGAGTTTGGGTTCATTACAGTAAAGTTCTTGCCCCCGAATACCACTTCTCTCCTCCAGCCCATGGACCAGCAGGTCATTGCAAACTTTAAAAAAACTCTACACAAAAGCAATGTTTCACAGGTGCTTGACTGTGACCACAGACACTCACTTGACCCTAAGGGAACTTTCGAGAGAACACTTCAGCATCCTCCATTGCATAACCCTTATAGGTATGGCTTGGGAGCAAGTGACTATCAGGACTTTGAACTCTGCCTGGAGAAAATTGTGGCCAGATTGTGTCGACAAGAGGGATTTTGAAGGGTTTGGGACTGAACCTGATGAGCCTATGTCTATTGTAAAATCAATTGTGGCACTGGGGAGTTCCATGGGGTTGGATGTGAGTTTGGAGGATGTGGAAGAATTAGTGGAAGACCACAACGAAAAGCTCACCACTGAGGAGCTGCAAGAGCTTCAGCAGGAACAGCAACAGATCGCAGCTCAGAATCTTGCTGCAGAGGAGGAAGAGAGATTGAAGAAGGTGCCTTCTTCAGAAATTAAAGAGATTTTTACTATGTGGGGTAAGATGGAAAGCTTTATCGAGAAACATCACCCTAACAAGTTTGTTGCAAGCCATATTGGCAACATGCACAGTGACAAAGTCTTGGGCCATTTTAGGGAAGTGTTAAAGAGACGCCAGAAACAGAGCTCTCTCCACAGTTATTTTGCGAGACAGGACTCGTGACTCTCAAGGTAGTCCTAGTGGCATTAAGAAACAGAGAAGACAAGCAACCCCAGAAAAGCAATTGGTACCTGAGGTGTTGCTGGAAGGGAATTCCCCTTCCAAACTATAAACAATCCACTCTCTCCTCCTCCTCCAGTCTCCCATACACTAAGAAGAATCTCCAATAAAGGTAAGTGTTATGCTGTTAATGTTTCATTCATCATTTCCCATTGTATTGTTTATGTACTACATGTATATTTCATGTAAAAATTTTTTTGTTTTAATACTTCTGGGTGTCAGGAACGGATTAATTGTATTTACATTATTTCTTATGGGGAAAATTGATTCGCAAATCGTAAATTTTGTTTATAGTAATGGCTCCAGGAACGGATTAATTACGAAAAACGAGGGACCACTGTATATATATTATATATATATATTTTTTTTTCAACAAGTCGGCTGTCTCCCACCGAGGCAGGGTGGCCCAAAAAAGAAAGAAAATCCCCAAAAAGAAAATACTTTCACCACACTCACACATTATCACTGCTTTTGCAGAGGTGCTCAGAATACAACAGTTTAGAAGCATATACGTATAAAGATACACAACATATCCCTCCAAACTGCCAATATCCCAAACCCCTCCTTTAAAGTGCAGGCATTGTACTTCCCATTTCCAGGACTCAAGTCCGACTATATGAAAATAACCGGTTTCCCTGAATCCCTTCACTAAATATTACCCTGCTCACACTCCAACAGATCGTCAGGTCCCAAGTACCATTCGTCTCCATTCACTCCTATCTAACACGCTCACGCACGCTTGCTGGAAGTCCAAGCCCCTTACCCACAAAACCTCCTTTACCCCCTCTTTCCAACCCTTTCGAGGACGACCCCTACCCCTCCTTCCTTCCCCTATAGATTTATATGCTTTCCATGTCATTCTACTTTGATCCATTCTCTCTAAATGACCAAACCACCTCAACAACCCCTCTTCTGCCCTCTGACTAATGCTTTTATTAACTCCACACCTTCTCCTAATTTCCACACTCCGAATTTTCTGCATAATATTTACACCACACATTGCCCTTAGACAGGACATCTCCACCGTCTCCTCGCTGCTGCATTTACTATGGTGAGGATCCTGAAAGTGTTAACTTGTCACACAGAAGCATGAAGGGAAGGGAGCTGGTATATGAGAGGGGTGGTGGCCAAGAGTGGAAGAACAAGAGGAGGAATTTGCATAATAGTAGCAGCAGTGGCAGTACTAGCAGTATAAGTAATGTAGAAGTGGCAATAAGATGAACCGAAATGATGTCATAAGTTTCATTCTCCCATGTGCGGGTTATTTGTGTATGTGTAAAAATAAATACAAATGTGCCCTTGGTGACACCAGACCCCTCTGCAAGATATTCACACCACACTGCTCTCACACATGACATATCCACTGGTTCTAGCCCTCTTCTCACTGTAATATTCAAAGCCCATGACTCACACCCGTAAAAGTGTTGGTACTGCTATACTCAGCAGAAATACCAATGGAGATTTACTTAATAAATTTTGATAAAGGTTTCCTCATAAAAATAACAATTCAAAGATATACACAAAGAATGGCAGGCAACATCTAAGTCATGTTAGATGGAGTATGAAAGTAATGAATACAAAGACAGGAAATTTTTCCAAATTCAGACAGGTTCATTTATTTTTTTACATCAGCCATCTCCCACCAATGTAGGGTGACACAAAAAAGGAAACACATTCACCATCATGGTGAATGTGTTTCTTGAGCCCTCTGACTAATACTTTTAGTAACTCCACACCTACAACTGTTTATTAATACAGTGGAACCTCAAAAATCGAACTGCTCCCAACACAACCAATTATGTAAGTGTATTTTTGTAAGTGCTTTTATAAGCGTATTTTTGAGAGTCAGAAGTGGACTAATCTAATTTACATTATTCCTGATGGGAATAAATTCATTCGGTAAAGGCACTCGATCAGCCTTCTGGACTGAAGAAAGTTCGATATTTAAGGTTCCATTGTATTAAGGATTACCCCGCCTAATATCTTGAAGCGTATAACTTTTTTTTTAAATACTGTAATGTACTGTGCATCAAATACCAATGCATACTGAGAAGAATCTTACCTTGAATTTTTCCTTTTTGGTGTGAAGAGATTGGCAACTTCCTCAGTCTCAGATAGGTCATATGCTTTACGCCTCTGAGCCTTGTTCCTAAATGGGGTGTAAGGTGTGGGGGTTGTCACGGAAGACCATATATCTTGGCTATTGTCCAACATCCTATTAATGACAGCAGCATTAGACTTAGGACTTGAGGAAGCTTGACGAATCTGTGCAGACAATGGCTGAGGCTTTGCATAGATGGCACATTTTGGACCAACATTCCTTGTTGCACCACATGACATCTGTATGTAGAGAACTTGATATACTATGCTATCACAGTTTAAAAATTAAAACATTTTCATTTGACACATACTAACTAAATGTGGTTACAGGGGTCGAGTGTTAGCTTTTTGACTTGCCGCTTGCCAGATTCACTCCCCCTCCCTCCATCACACTTGCTCTTAAAACTACATATCACGTCTGCCTCCACCACATCTTCACTGAAGTCATTTCACTTCCCAACCACCCTGAGACTGAAGAAATACCTCTAAACGTATCTGTGCCTTGTCTGTGTCTAACTTCCTGCTGTGCCCTAAGTAGCTACCTGTTTTATACCTCAGGGAGTAGAAGGGATAAACTGTTTGAGAGACAGAAAATGGGTATTTGGGGGTTTTAACTATTGTCAGCACCTAACCCCCTATCAATAACCCAAAACTAGTCTACTGGTCAAAAGGTCAATGTATAAATGAAGGGAAAATAAATTTTATAGATTTAGAATACTCTACAGATGTCCATAAAATGAAAGAAGGTATCAATTTTTCTTCATGATTCTTTTGACTACATTCACGTGGCAGTAATAGCAGTTGGTCCACTAGTCTTTCTAATACAGTGGACCCCCGGTTAACGATTTTAATCCGTGCAAGAGGGATAATTGTTATGCGAAATAATCGTTATGCGAATGAATTTTCCCCATAAGAAATAATGGAAATAAAATTAATCCGTGCAAGACGCCCAAAAGTATGAAAAAAATTTTTTTTTACCACATGAAATGTTAATTTTAATACACACAAACTGAAAAAGGCATGCACAATTACATGACACTTACTTTTATTGAAGATCTGGTGATGATTGATGGGATGGGAGGAGGGGAGAGCATTATCTTCTTACTGTTTAGAAGGGGAATCCCCTTCCATTACGACTTGAGGTAGCAAGTCCTTTTCCGGGGTTACTTCCCTTCTTCTTTTAATGCCACTAGGACCAGCTTGAGAGTCACTGGACCTCTGTCGCACAACAAATCTGTCCATAGAGCTCTGTACCTCCCGTTCCTTTACGATTTGTCTAAAATGGGCCACAACATTGTCATTGAAATAGTCACCAGCACGGCTTGCAACAGCTGTGTCAGGGTGATTTTCATCTATAAAGGTTTGCAGTTCAACCCACTGTGCACACATTTCCTTAATCTTTGAAGTAGGCACAATGGATTCCACAACTGGCATAGGCTTCTCAGGGTTAGCCCCAAACCCTTCAAAATCTTTCTTAATTTCCATACTAATTCTCACCCTTTTTACCACAGGGTTGGCACTAGAAGCTTTCTTGGGGCCCATGGTCACTTATTTTCCAGAAACAGCACCGAAAACACTGTAATAATACGAAATATTCCGAGTGTATGCTTGGATGTTACCGCGGAGGCTGGCTGGTAAACAATGGGACGGGCGGCACATGTGAGGGCACATTGGACGCGTCTCGGACGAAAATCGGTGAGCGGGTTTTTAATCGGTATGCGCGGCAAAAATTTTGCGATAAAAGTAAGCGGTATGCGGAAAAATCGCTATGTGATGCCATCGTTATGCGGGGGTCCACTGTAGTTGTCAGATGTAAATCTTAATATATATTTCATAGCTGTGCCCCATGAGATACAGATAAATTTTTGGGGGGATATTTTCAACAATTTTGTTGTGTTCTCTATGCACTGGAACAGTTCAGTTAGAACTGGTCAAATATAGGAAGGGGTGAGATACTAACAAAACCCCTGGTGGATGAAACATTGCCTTCCTGAGTGTTTACCCACTTAACCCTTTGACTGTTTCGGTCGTATATATACGTCTTACGAGCCACCGTTTTTGACGTATATACTATACTCAAAAATTCTAGCGGCTTCAAATCAAGCGTGAGAAAGCTGGAAGGCCCACATGCGAGAGAATGGGTCTGTGTGGGCAGTGTGTGCAGTATTAAAAAAATCCTGCAGCACGTAGTGCATAATGAGAAAAAAAAAAAAATTCCGACCGTGTTTTTGGATTAACACACCAAATTTGAGGTGTATTTTCGTATAGTACTTGTGGTTGTGTTCTTGTTTTCTTGGTCTCATTTGATAGAACTGAAAACACATTATAGAAATAGAGGTGATTTTGATTGGTTTTACTATGAAAAGGACCTTGAAATGGAGCTCAAAGTAGCTGAAATGTTTGATTTTTGCCCATGTTCAAGAGTAAACAAATGACGTACATCATTGTGCAATAAATGTCCAACTAGCCATTCTAATACGCAGTCACGAATGGGTTGACATTATTTATACAATTATTACAATACTGCAGTAGTCTGCATAACAGTAAATCTTCTATTTTTTGTGTGAATATTCAAAATAGAAAGCAAGAGTATTATAAGAGGGGCCTGTAGACGTGACTGATGAACAGAGAAAAATGTTATTTTAGTGCTATGAATGTCTGCATTGTTCATTCTGGACCCCATTTTGAAATTGGCATATTTTTTAATTTGCATGAAATTGGCCAAACTGCCAATTTCTGACCACTTTATTGGGTAGTTGAAATCGGTAAACGGGCAGTTTCTTTTACTCAATCGAAAGAACAAATGGAGTTCTAAAGAAATAGCTATGAGTTTGGTCGACTGGAAAAATGGAATTGGCTGAAAATAGGGCTCAAAGTGATCAAAATCGCCCACTTTGGTAAAGCGTGGTAGTGATGGTGGTAGAGGGTGGTAGTGGTTGTGATTGTCTCAGTAGTATCAGTTACCAGTAGTGTCAGTAGTAATGATTCATACCAACCGTTACTGATTCACTGCCTCCTGCGTGAATCACTGACTGTTACTGCTGACCTAGTATGATTTGTATGCCGCTCAACCTCCAGGCACTCGTGAGGGTAGTTCAAGGCAATACGTAAGAGAGGAGACAGGTAAGGCCTGGCATCCCCATATATTCCAATACACCACCTTGAACATCCAACGTGAGTGTTATTACCCAATCCATGTTTCGAACCCCTATTCGACAATGGTGGTAGTGCCTGAGATGTTGGTAGAGGGTGGTAGTGATTGTGATGGTGGTAGAGGGTAGCAGTGATGGTGGTAGAGGGTGGTGGTGATTGCGATGGTGGTAGAGGGTGGTAGTGGTTGTGATGGTGGTAGAGGGTGGTAGTGATGGTGGCAGAGGGTGGTAGTGATGGTGGCAGAGGGTGGTAGTGATGGTGGCAGAGGGTGGTAGTGATGGTGGCAGAGGGTGATAGTGATGGTGGTAGAGGGTGGAAGTGATGGTGGTAGTGATGGTGGTAGTGGTTGTGATGGTGGTAGTGGTTGTGATGGTGGTAGTGGTTGTGATGGTGGTAGAGGTTGTGATGGTGGTAGTGGTTGTGATGGTGGTAGAGGTTGTGATGGCAGTAGAGGGTGGTAGTGATGGTGATAAGAGGGTGGTAGTGGATGTGATGGTGGTAAGAGGGTGGTAGTGGGTGTGATGGTGGTAGAGGGTGGTAGTGGGTGTGATGGTGGTAGAGGGTGGTAGTGGGTGTGATGGTGGTAGTGGGTGTGATGGTGGTAGAGGGTGGTGGTGATGGTGGTTGTGGTTGTGATGTTGGTAGAGGGTGGTAGTGGTTGTGATGGTGGTAGAGGGTGGTAGTGGTTGTGATGGTGGTAGAGGGAGGTAGTGGTTGTGATGGAGGTAGAGGGTGGTAGTGATGGTGGCAGAGGGTGGTAGTGGTTGTGATGGCAGTAGAGGGTGGTAATGATGGTGGTAGTGGTTGTGATGGTGGTAGAGGGTGGTAGTGGTTGTGATTGTCTCAGTAGTATCAGTTACCAGTAGTGTCAGTAGTAATGATTCATACCAACCGTTACTGATTCACTGCCTCCTGTGTGAATCACTGAGTGTTACTGCTGACCTAGTATGATTTGTATGCCGCTCACCCTCCAGGCACTCGTGAGGGCAGTTCAAGTCGAGACATAAGAGAGGAGACAGATCAGGCCTGGCATCCCCATATATTCCATCCAATACACCTACTAGAACATCTGACGTGAGTGTTATTACCCAATCCATGTTTTAAACCCCTATTTGATAATGGTGGTAGAGGGTGGTAGTGGTTGTGATGGTGGTAGTGATATTGGCAGAGGGTGGTAGTGATAGTGGTAGTGATAGCAATGGTGGTAGAGTGTGGTAGTGGTTGTGATCGTGGTAGAGGGTGGTAATGGTTGTAATGGCAGTAGAGAGTGGTAGTGATGGTGGTAGTGATGGTGGTAGAGGGTGGTAGTGGT
Organism: Cherax quadricarinatus; assembly: GCF_038502225.1. Lineage (NCBI taxonomy): Eukaryota > Metazoa > Arthropoda > Malacostraca > Decapoda > Parastacidae > Cherax > Cherax quadricarinatus. Next base: position 22,481,144 of record NC_091319.1, on the reverse strand, counting down.
AGTGATGGTGGTAAAGGGTGGTAGTGATGGTGGCAGAGGGTGGTAATGGTAGTGATGGTGGTAGAGGGTGGTAGTGATGGTGGTAGTGGTTGTGGTAGTGGTTGTGATGGTGGTAGTGATGGTGGTAGAGGGTGGTAGTGTTGGTGGTAGAGGATGGTAGTAATGAAGATTTGTGCTATGTGGAGTAGGATGGAAAGATATGTGGAGGAACATCGCCCTAACAAAGCTGGTGCAAGCCATGTCGACAACATGTACAATGACAATGTCTTGTCCCATTTTTAGGGAAATTTTAAAGAGATGCCAGAAACAGAGCTCTCTGGACAGATATTTAGTACCACAGGTGTGCAGTGACTCTCAAGCTGGTCCTAGTGGCACTAAAAAACAAAGAAGGGAAGTGATCCTGAATAAGGACTTGGTACCTAGAGTTCTCATGGAGGGGGATTCCCCTTCCAAAGAATAACCTCTCTTCCCTCTCCCCTCCTCCCTGTCTTCCATGCATCAACAACAGTCTTCAATAAAGGTAAGTGTCATGTTGATTGTTCATTCTTTTGTGCATGTAAATCTATCCTCAAGGTAAAAAAAAAAATTTTTTTTTTTTTG
>NC_091319.1:22413308-22468308 GCF_038502225.1 Cherax quadricarinatus | reverse complement strand
TGATGAAAGTATTTTCTTTTTGGGGATTTTCTTTCTTTTTTGGGTCACCCTGCCTCGGTGGAAGACGGCCGACTTGTTAAGAAAAAAAAAATAATAATAATAATAATAAAAAAGGAAGATCGAAGCCCAGGAGTCTGTAAACAAGTTATGCAAGCCTACTAAAGATCAAGTGGCATGGCCAAAAACCAGTTATTGAAGTTTTCAGGAAGAGGCCAGAGGGTATACAGAGCTTCGTGAGTAATTTATTCCCACTCTCCATTACATATAGCACAGGGAAAAGTAAGGAAAGGAAAATAAGTACTGACATACTTACCCTTTTGGCAACATCAGGGAGGTGAGTGAGGTAGCCATGAACTAGTGCAGATCTTGCACCCAGACGTTTCTTTGCAGCACCTAAACCACCACGGAGGTTTTCTTGTAGAACTGCAGCCTCATCATATCTGATAGTAAAAGGTACATAAGCCTATAGTACATATATAATTAATTCTATTTTACCAACTTTATTACAGTATGGCACTTCACTTTAGTTAAATCTACCTTTTTCCAGTGAACAGTGTCCTGTATTACAAGCTCAATATTTTTTTTTTAACATCAACCATCTTGCACTAAGGTAGGGTGACCCAAAAAACAGGAAAAATATCACCACCATTCATTCAACAGCTGTCATGCCAGCAGTGTGTAACATACAACCCTTCTGAGTGAGTGAAGGTAAAATACTTCCCACCACCAGGATTCAAGGTTGGCTAATTGGTTTCTCCAAATCCTTTCATAAACCATATTTTGCTCACATTCCAACAGCATGTCCAGTTCTAAAACCCTTTGATATACCTTTGAAGAGTTTTGAGAGTTTATCTACTCTCTGAGTCTGGCCATGGGCCAGGCCTGCTACCCCACATATCCATCACAGCCTGGTTGATCTGGCACTTGAAGATATTTGTCCAGTTTCCTCTTGAAGGCTTTTCCAGCAGTGTATCTGATATCTTCTGGTAAGATGTTGAAAAGTCTAGGACCCCAGATGTTGATACAGTGTTCTCTTACTGTCCCCACAGCACCCCTGCTCCTCACTGGGTTTATTTTACACTTCCTCCCATATCTCTCACTCAAGTATGTTGTTATGGCAGTGTGCAGATTTGGGACTAAGCCCTCGAGTATCTTCCAAGTACACCTACCATCCGACTTAGGACCTGCTCGACTTACGACCGTGTTTTTTATACCAAATTTCTGGGAAAAAAACAACTATTTGTGTTGTACACAACATTTATCCTAAACCTTACAGTATAAAATACAGTACTAACAGCATAAAAAGTAAAGTAAAACATGAAATACCAAAATAAAACAATAAAATAAAGTCATTACAAAAATATTTTGTTGATATTCAACAGTAAAGTTCGACTTACGACCGGTTTCTCGGAACTGAACTCGGTCGTAAGTCGGATGGTAGGTGTATATATTATCATGTACCTCTCTCTCTCTCCTCTGCTCCAATGAATACATTTTCAAGACTTGCAGGCATTCCCAGTAGTTTAGGTGCTTTACTGGCTCAATGTGAGCTGTAAATGATCTCTGTATTTGTTCCAGCTCCGATATTTCTCCTGCCTTGAACGGGGCCATCAGAACTGAGCAATATTCTAAGTGAAGGAGCACTAGCGATTTGAAGAGTGTCACCATCGGCATTATTTCCCTTGTTTTGAAAGTTCTCGATACCCACCCCGTCATCTTCCCGGCTGTCGTGATCTTTGTCTTGTTATGGTCTTTAAAACAAAGGTCCGCTGACATAATTATTCCTAGGTCTTTTACGTGTTCCTTTAAGTTCTATTTGGTGACCCTCTTGAGTTTTGTATGCAGTGGACCCCCGGTTCGCGATGCTATCGGTATCCGATAAATCCGGTAGGCGATGCACTTGATCGCAAAAAATTTGCCTCGCTTCCCATTACAAAACCCGGTATGCGATACGATTCGTACGAGACGTGTCCACGTGTGGCCTGAACTCCCCCGTGTGTGCCAGTGTTTACAAGCCAGCCAGTGTGCGCGCATCTAAGGATACATCCGGTACATTCCATATTATCACTGTTTTTGGTGCTTGTCTCTGCAAAGTAAGTCACCATGGGCCCCAAGAAACTTCTAGTGCCAACCCTTTGAGACCAAGGGTGCTAATGACTATTGAAATAAAGAAAAAGAATTGCAAAGTACGAAAGTGAAGTGCGTGTGTCAGAGCTGGTCAGGTTGTATAGTAAACCCCAATCAACCATCTCTACTATAGTGGGCAGGAAAACGGCAATCAAGGAAGCTGTTGTTGCAAAAGGTGCAACTGTGATTACGAAACAGCGACCACAAGTGTTAGAAAATGTTGAGAGACTGTTATTGGTGTGGATAAATGAAAAACAGATAGCAGGAGATAGCATCTCTCAAGCGATCATTTGTGAAAATGCTAGGCAGTTGCATGACGATTTGGTAAAGAAACTGACTGCAACTAGTGGTGAATTGAGTGAATTTAAGGCCAGCAAAGGTTGGTTTGAAAGATTTAAGAATCGTAGTGGCATACATAGTGTGATTAGGCATGGTGAGGCTGCCAGTTCAGACCAAAAAGCAGCTGAAAAATATGTGAAAGAAAGAAATTGCCAAGCAGGACCTACATTACTCAGGAGGAAAAGGCACCTCAAGTCCTAATGGAGGGGGATTCCCCTTCTAAGCAATAGGTTCAACACTCTCCCCTCCTCCCATCCCATCAATCATCACCAGATCTTCATTAAAGGTAAGTGTCAATTATTCTATTGTTATTATTCTATTGTTATTGCCGTTATTGTAATTATTCTATTACATTAAGCTTAATATTTCATGTGGCAAAAGATTTTTTTTCATACTTTTGGGTGTCTTGCACGGATTAATTCGATTTCCATTATTTCTCATGGGGAAAATTGACTCGCTTCCGATAATTTTGGTTTATGATGAGCTCTCAGGAATGGATTACTATCGCGAACTGGGGGTCCACTGTATAGAGCTCCTTTTGAGTTCTTCATTCTTTCCATACCTAAGCAGCTAGAACTTATCACCATTGAACGTCATGTTGTTCTCCACTGCCCACTGGAAAACCCTGTATGTCTTCCTGTACTATTTCAGTGTCTTCTACCATACTAACTTTCATGCTTATTTTAGTGTCATCTGCAAATGATGATACAAAAGTATGCCGGGTGTTTTTGTATATGTCTGCTATGAGGATGAGGAACAGCAGAGGTGCCAGAACAGTGCCTTGGGGCACTGAGCTTTTGACCTCGCTGATGCTGGATCTTGCCCTGTTCACTACTACTTTTTGTGTTCTGTGTGTTAGGAAACCGAAAATCCATCTGCCTACCTTCCCAGTAATGCCCATGGCCTTCATTTGTGTGCTATCAATCCATGATCGCATTTGTCAAATGCCAAACCACCTCAACAACCCCTCCTCTGGCCTTCGAAAAATACATTTTGTAACCCAACACTATTCTCTAATTTCTGTGCTCCTAATTATATGCATAACATTCATACCACAAAATGCACTCAAACATGACATGTTCACTGTCTCCAGCTATCTCCTTACTACATGTTTAAAGCCCATGCCTCACTCCCATGTAAGTGTCGGTATCACTAAACTCTGAAAAATTTCCCATTTTGACTCCAGAGAAGATAAACTTTCTTTCTTTCCACAGATGCCTCAATACACCACCTGCCTCTTTTACCTCTTCTATTCTATGGTTCACCTGATATTCCATAGACCAGCTGCTGACAGGCTCACTCACAAATATCTAAACATATTCATGTCCTCCATACTCTATCCAATTTGGTATCCAGTACTTCAATTCCTAAACTTTTATTTTTATCTTGGTTTTTTTTAACCCTTTCAGGGTCCGTCCCGTAGATCTACGGCTGGTCGGTGAGTGTCCAAACCGTAGATCTACGCCAAAATTCTAGCGCCGTCAAATTTAGCGCGAAAGCGCTCATAGGCCTACATATGAGAGAATGGGTCTGCGCGGTGGGTGTGCGCCGTAAACAAAAAATCTAGGCGCCTGCATAGCATTGTGGGAACGCCGGCTCAGTCACCCTTGTTCACCATGTCTCGTCGCAAGTCAGCTCTCACTCCCCGGAAAATTGGGACTCTCCTCTTCCTGTCTGATAGTTCTGACACTGATGGAAGTGGAAATGAAGACGAATTCTACGGCTTTGATGAGTTAGTGACCGAAAATAATGACCAGGATATCGATAATAGTGCAGAAAACCCCGACGATCCTCGACCTTCTACCTCTGGTGTGGGCACTCGTGACTCACGGTCGGTTGTTCCTAAACGTAAGAGAAAACTAATATTTTCCCGTGGCCTGGCCTCTGACTTCAGTAATGACGATGATTCTGACGTGGATTGTGATTTTATTGCGCTCGACGATCATTCGAGTAGTGATAGTGAGGAAACATATTCACCAGTGAAGCGTCGGTATGTGCGCCGCCGCATGCGCTCGGGTAGTGTACCCTATGCTATGCCCAGGGGACGGAGTACATCCCGTAGTACATCCCGGAGTACATCCCGTGGCCCTACACCCGTTTTAGGTAGTGATAGTGAGGATGATGTGGCTACACTTGGCATGGATGGGCCACAGACATCAGTGGATGGTGTTAGTGGGGCTGGTGGTGGTAGTGGCACCGCCATGCGTGACTCGCTGTGCCACGCGGGAACCCACGCTGCTGACTCGTCAGTTCAAGGACAAAGCGGAGCGTCACCCACCAGCCCGCCACAACCACCCGTACAACCAGCCTATGATGTCCAGTATCCACCAGCAAACCGTATCTGGGATTGGCAGCAAAATCCCAATTTTGTTCCCAGCCCTCACCACTTTGATGACTCGCAAAGTGGAATTCTACCTACCTGTCCCCTTGGAACCACGGCCAATGAACTGGAATTCTTTGAATTATTCTTTGACCAGCCATTGATGGAAACTATTGTCAGGGAAAGTAATAAGTATTTTCAGTACACCATGGCAAATACGATCTTATCACCACAGTCAAGACTACACAGGTGGAAAGAGACGACTGTTGCAGAAATGTATTTGCTTTTTGCAACAATAATGCTTATGCCTCACGTCTATAAGCATAATATAAAAGCATACTGGTCCACAGATCGGCTAATTTGTACCCCATCCTTCAGTGAAATAATACCAGTGAACAGGTTTATCTTACTCTTACGTATGTTGCACTTCTCTGACAAAACCAGGCCTGACAGAAGTGACAGGTTATACAAGATTAGAAATGTTTTCATGTATCTCAAACAAAAGTTCAGGATATACTTTTATCCATTCAAGAATCTTGTAATTGACGAGTCTTTGATTTTGTTCAAAGGTAGACTGTCATTCAAGCAGTATATACCGAGCAAGAGGAACCGCTTTGGTATAAAATTGTTTGTACTCTGTGATTGTGACAGTGGCCTGGTGTTGGATATTGTTGTATACACGGGTAGTAAAACATTGAAAGATACCAAGATGTTATTGGGTATATCAGGTGACGTAGTGAGAAACATGATGGCACCTTATCTTGGTAAGGGCCATACATTATATACCGATAACTGGTACACAAGCCCATTACTCAGTGATTTCATGCGAGTGAACAAGACAGATGTGTGTGGCACAGTGCGTTCTAATCGTAAACATATGCCCAGGCTCAACGCAGGTGTTCGTGGTGATGACGTGCAGGTGTTTACTGCCAATGACATCATGGCATTACGGTGGCATGACAAACGAGATGTCACATTGTTGACAACCATTCACCGTAATGAAATGCAAGACAGTGGCAAAGTTGATCGAGTGACTAATGAACGTATTCGAAAACCAGTGACAGTGATTGATTATACACAAAACATGCGCTTGGTTGACAAGTGTGACATGCAGATTGGTTTTGTTGACTGTGTTCGTAAGAGTTACAAGTGGTACATGAAACTTTTCTTCCATCTCATGGACATTTCAATGCTGAATGCATATAATATGTACCAAATAAAGACTGGTAACAGACCACCGTATGGTGAATTTTGTTTGTCTGTTGTCAGACAACTCATAATGAAGTACCAGGTAACAACACCTGCAATACAACATGGTCCTCGAATTCATCACAATATACCCAAGCGTTTGAGAAGAGAAGGTGATCATTTCATAATACAGCTTCCTTCAACTCAAAAGAAATTTGCTCAGAAGAGATGCATTGTCTGTGCACAAACAAAACGACGGCAACAAAGACGCAAAGACACTCGGTTTATGTGTGAGGAATGTAAGGTGCCTCTGTGCATGGTGCCTTGTTTCAAGGAGTTCCACAAGCTCCAGCAGTTCTAAAACCATGTCCAGTGATTGTAAATATGTAAATATATGATAGAACATTAGTATTATACAATAAACTTTAGTGCGGTTATTGTGTTCAATACAGTGAGTTTTTATTTTTTTTTATTATCACACCGGCCGATTCCCACCAAGGCAGGGTGGCCCGAAAAAGAAAAACTTTCACCATCATTCACTCCATCACTGTCTTGCCAGAAGGGTGCTTTACACTACAGTTTTTAAACTGCAACATTAACACCCCTCCTTCAGAGTGCAGGCACTGTACTTCCCATCTCCAGGACTCAAGTCCGGCCTGCCGGTTTCCCTGAATCCCTTCATAAATGTTACTTTGCTCACACTCCAACAGCACGTCAAGTATTAAAAACCATTTGTCTCCATTCACTCCTATCAAACACGCTCACGCATGCCTGCTGGAAGTCCAAGCCCCTCGCACACAAAACCTCCTTTACCCCCTCCCTCCAACCCTTCCTAGGCCGACCCCTACCCCGCCTTCCTTCCACTACAGACTGATACACTCTTGAAGTCATTCTGTTTCGCTCCATTCTCTCTACATGTCCGAACCACCTCAACAACCCTTCCTCAGCCCTCTGGACAACAGTTTTGGTAATCCCGCACCTCCTCCTAACTTCCAAACTACGAATTCTCTGCATTATATTCACACCACACATTGCCCTCAGACATGACATCTCCACTGCCTCCAGCCTTCTCCTCGCTGCAACATTCATCACCCACGCTTCACACCCATATAAGAGCGTTGGTAAAACTATACTCTCATACATTCCCCTCTTTGCCTCCAAGGACAAAGTTCTTTGTCTCCACAGACTCCTAAGTGCACCACTCACTCTTTTTCCCTCATCAATTCTATGATTCACCTCATCTTTCATAGACCCATCCGCTGACACGTCCACTCCCAAATATCTGAATACGTTCACCTCCTCCATACTCTCTCCCTCCAATCTGATATTCAATCTTTCATCACCTAATCTTTTTGTTATCCTCATAACCTTACTCTTTCCTGTATTCACCTTTAATTTTCTTCTTTTGCACACCCTACCAAATTCATCCACCAATCTCTGCAACTTCTCTTCAGAATCTCCCAAGAGCACAGTGTCATCGGCAAAGAGCAGCTGTGACAACTCCCACTTTGTGTGTGATTCTTTATCTTTTAACTCCACGCCTCTTGCCAAGACCCTCGCATTTACTTCTCTTACAACCCCATCTATAAATATATTAAACAACCACGGTGACATCACACATCCTTGTCTAAGGCCTACTTTTACTGGGAAAAAATTTCCCTCTTTCCTACATACTCTAACTTGAGCCTCACTATCCTCGTAAAAACTCTTCACTGCTTTCAGTAACCTACCTCCTACACCATACACTTGCAACATCTGCCACATTGCCCCCCTATCCACCCTGTCATACGCCTTTTCCAAATCCATAAATGCCACAAAGACCTCTTTAGCCTTATCTAAATACTGTTCACTTATATGTTTCACTGTAAACACCTGGTCCACACACCCCCTACCTTTCCTAAAGCCTCCTTGTTCATCTGCTATCCTATTCTCCGTCTTACTCTTAATTCTTTCAATTATAACTCTACCATACACTTTACCAGGTACACTCAACAGACTTATCCCCCTATAATTTTTGCACTCTCTTTTATCCCCTTTGCCTTTATACAAAGGAACTATGCATGCTCTCTGCCAATCCCTAGGTACCTTACCCTCTTCCATACATTTATTAAATAATTGCACCAACCACTCCAAAACTATATCCCCACCTGCTTTTAACATTTCTATCTTTATCCCATCAATCCCGGCTGCCTTACCCCCTTTCATTTTACCTACTGCCTCACGAACTTCCCCCACACTCACAACTGGCTCTTCCTCACTCCTACAAGATGTTATTCCTCCTTGCCCTATACACGAAATCACAGCTTCCCTATCTTCATCAACATTTAACAATTCCTCAAAATATTCCTTCCATCTTCCCAATACCTCTACCTCTCCATTTAATAACTCTCCTCTCCTATTTTTAACTGACAAATCCATTTGTTCTCTAGGCTTTCTTAACTTGTTAATCTCACTCCAAAACTTTTTCTTATTTTCAACAAAATTTGTTGATAACATCTCACCCACTCTCTCATTTGCTCTCTTTTTACATTGCTTCACCACTCTCTTAACTTCTCTCTTTTTCTCCATATACTCTTCCCTCCTTGCATCACTTCTACTTTGTAAAAACTTCTCATATGCTAACTTTTTCTCCCTTACTACTCTCTTTACATCATCATTCCACCAATCGCTCCTCTTCCCTCCTGCACCCACTTTCCTGTAACCACAAACTTCTGCTGAACACTCTAACACTACATTTTTAAACCTACCCCATACCTCTTCGACCCCATTGCCTATGCTCTCATTAGCCCATCTATCCTCCAATAGCTGTTTATATCTTACCCTAACTGCCTCCTCTTTTAGTTTATAAACCTTCACCTCTCTCTTCCCTGATGCTTCTATTCTCCTTGTATCCCATCTACCTTTTACTCTCAGTGTAGCTACAACTAGAAAGTGATCTGATATATCTGTGGCCCCTCTATAAACATGTACATCCTGAAGTCTACTCAACAGTCTTTTATCTACCAATACATAATCCAACAAACTACTGTCATTTCGCCCTACATCATATCGTGTATACTTATTTATCCTCTTTTTCTTAAAATATGTATTACCTATAACTAAACCCCTTTCTATACAAAGTTCAATCAAAGGGCTCCCATTATCATTTACACCTGGCACCCCAAACTTACCTACCACACCCTCTCTAAAAGTTTCTCCTACTTTAGCATTCAAGTCCCCTACCACAATTACTCTCTCACTTGGTTCAAAGGCTCCTATACATTCACTTAACATCTCCCAAAATCTCTCTCTCTCCTCTGCATTCCTCTCTTCTCCAGGTGCATACACGCTTATTATGACCCACTTCTCGCATCCAACCTTTACTTTAATCCACATAATTCTTGAATTTACACATTCATATTCTCTTTTCTCCTTCCATAACTGATCATTTAACATTACTGCTACCCCTTCCTTTGCTCTAACTCTCTCAGATACTCCAGATTTAATCCCATTTATTTCCCCCCACTGAAACTCTCCTACCCCCTTCAGCTTTGTTTCGCTTAGGGCCAGGACATCCAACTTCTTTTCATTCATAACATCAGCAGTTTATATATATAAATTATATACAGTATTGGTCTCTCAGGCCCCATTCATAACATCAGCAGTTTATATATATAAATTATATACAGTATTGGTCTCTCAGGCCCCAAATGTTAGTAGGAATAGAAAAAAATTGGAAAAGAAAAGAAAAAACAACTAAAACAACAAAATAATATAATACGCGTATGTGGAATTCGTCGATGTTGCCGCCACCACATCATTTTCTACAAACTTCTTGGCACTGTATCTCGGTAAGTACTGATCAGATTCTAATTTTTTTTGTTTTATTACCTTCACAAAAATATGCTCTTTAATTCTGTAAGAAAAAATCATTTTTTTTTTTTCAAAATTTCTTGGACACTGGTGCGTGACTTCAGATTTTGGCCTTGGACCCTGAAAGGGTTAAGGAGTGAAGGTATACCCCTCGACTAAGAGCAGGGGCTATGCATTTGTTTTTAGTGTGACCACACCCCCTCATGTTAAGGCTTATGGCAAGTAATATCCTTATAAAAAGAAGGATGAATAAAATTTCAATATGAATATACTAACCTGGCTCTTTGGAGGTAATAAACAAGAAGATAGTCTTGAGCAGATGTGCTGGATGAGGTCTGTAGGTATGAAACAAGTGCTTCTTCTTCTAAAGAAGAGAGCGGTAGGTGAATGACACACTCCAACTTACCAAGTTGTTCACACCCTGTAAAAAATAATTTAATATACAAATTCTAATACAAACATATGAATATCTTGAAAAAAAAAAAAAAAAAGAAGTGTTGAGGTGGTTTGGACATTTAGAGAGGCTAGAGGAAAATAAGATGACTCGGAGGGTGTATGCTGCATCCAAAGAATATGTAATCTTTATTTGGAGCATGTTAACACACTCACATAGGCTGCCTCACCAACCAGTGAACCAGATGCTAAGGGTCTGACGATTGGGGTCCCATTGTCAGATCAGTATCTAGGTTAAGCCAATCATAATGTGGTTCTGGCAATTGTGAAGGTGACGTGGCTACCACTAACCTTTTCACCCTTGTCATTTTCATTCTACCACTGGTTGAACCATGGTGGTCTGCTCTCTCTTGGCTGCTGTTTTGCCTTGATTACTGTGGCGTGCACTAATACCTATTGCTGTACATAGTGTTCATTTTTTTTTTTTTAAGAAGTCGGCCATCTCCCACCGAGGCAGGGTGACCCAAAAAGAAAGAAAATCCCCAAAAAGAAAATACTTTCATCATTCAACACCTTCACCTCACTCACACATAATCACTGTTTTTGCAGAGGTGCTCACAACACAACAGTTTAGAAGCATATACATATAAAGATACACAACATATCCCTCCAAACTGCCAATATCCCAAACCCCTTCTTTAGAGTGCAGGCATTGTACTTACCATTTCCAGGACTCAAGTCTGGCTATATAAAAACAACTGGTTTCCCTGAATCCCTTCACTAAATATTACCCTGCTCACACTCCAATAGATTGTCAGGTCCCAAATACCATTCGTCTCCATTCACTCCTATCGAACACGCTCACACACTTGGTGTAGGATAATATAATTCAAAGTTTTTCTGCTGTGTTTATTTTGCTCCCTTTACACCCAGGATAAGAGGCCATTGAGTACCTGGGTTGTAAGTGTATAAATTTGTAGTGGAGGGAGAGCAGGGTAGGGGTGGCCCAAGGAAATGATGGAATGGGTAAAGGTGGTTTTGTGGTAGAAGGGCTTGTGTAAGTGTGTTAAGACAGGAGTGGAGGTACATGGTTTTTGGGACCCGACAACCTCTTATAGCGTGAGCAAGGTAACATTTTGTGAAGAGATTCAGGGAACACCAGTTAGCCAGCCTTAAGAGTTCTGGAGTTGAGAAGTACAGTGTCTACACTCTGAAGGAGGGGTGGGATGTTGTGGTCCAAAGGGTATTTTGAATTCAACTGAACTGTATATATCAGGCACAGATTGATTAATGAATCTCAACACGGTTTTACAAAGGGGCGTTCCTGTCTTACGAATTTACTAACTTTTTTCACTAAGGTGTTTGAGGAGGTAGATCATGGTAATGAATATGATATTGTGTATATGGACTTCAGTAAGGCTTTCGATAGAGTTCCACACCAGAGGCTATTGAGGAAACTTAAGGCACACGGAACAGGAGGAGAAATGTTTTCCTGGGTAGAGGCATGGCTGACAAATAGACAGCAGAGAGTTTGCATAAATGGGGAGAAATCAGAATGGGGGCACGTCACAAGAGGTGTTCCTCAGGGGTCAGTTGTTGTTCACAATTTACATAAACGACATAGATGAGGAAATAAATAGTGACATAAGCAAATTTGCTGATGACACCAAAATAGGCCGTCCAATTCATTCTAATAAGGACACTAGAGCACTCCAGGATGATTTGAATAGACTGATGCAATGGTCGGAGAAGTGGCAGATGCAGTTTAATATTGACAAATGCAAAGTTCTAAATGTTGGACAGGCAAATAACCATGCCACATATAAACTAAATAATGTAGATCTTAATACTACTGATTGTGAAAAGGATTTAGGAGTTCTGGTTAGCAGTAATTTAAAACCAAGACAACAGTGCATTAGTGTTCGCAATAAAGCTAACAGAATTCTTGGCTTCATATCTAGAAGTATAAATAATAGAAGTCCTCAGGTTGTTCTTCAACTCTATATATCCTTGGTTAGGCCTCATTTAGACTATGCTGCTCAGTTCTGGACACCGTATTACAGAATGGATATAAATGCTCTGGAAAACGTACAAAGGAGGATGACAGAGATGATCCCATGTATCAGAAATCTTCCCTATGAGGATAGACTGAGGGCCCTGAATCTGCACTCTCTCAAAAGGCGTAGAATTAGGGGGGATATAAATAGCGTGCTGAAAATTTCCAGCCAAGACAGGATTCGCACCAATGGTTTCAAGTTGGAAAAATTCAGATTCAGAAAGGATATAGGAAAGCACTGGTTTGGTAATAGAGTTGTGGATAAGTGGAACAAACTCCCGAGTACAGTTATTCAGGCTAAAACATTGTGTAGTTTTAAAAATAGGTTAGATAAATACATGAGTGGGTGTGAGTTGGACCTGACTAGCTTGTGCTGCTGGGTCTGGTGCAGTGCTCCATCCTTGAGTGGAGATGATCAGACTGGATGGGTCATTGGGCTAATCTGGGGGGGGGGGGGGGGGGGGGGTTTGACCTGCTCCACATGGGTCAGTAGGCCTGTTGCAGTGTTCCTTCTTTCTTATGTTCTTATGTAAAAGACCACCAAATTTGCTCCAAGGTCTTTCAAACACCCTAGATATAATAAAAACATCTTGTTTCTGCTGGGTCAACCAACCACGGTGGGAATGGACAATATGGAAAAATCTAAGTTCCTGTATTATCAGACCTCTCAACATACTAAAATATTTTTGGGTTATCTACTGTATTACCTTCAATTTCAGCACACATACTCATATGCAAAGGTGGTGATTACCTATAAGACTTATAATTTTTTCTTTTAAACACACCGGCCATCTCTTACCGAGGTAGGGTGGGGCGTAAAAGGAAAAACACTGTCACTGTCACTCACTCCATCACTCTCGCCAGAAGTGTGCTTATACTACAGTGCAGACGTCCCTCCAAGCTGCAAACATCCCATGCTTCACACCCATATAAGAGTGTTGGTACCACTATACTTTCATACATTCCTCTTTTTGCCTCCATGGATAATGTTGTTTCCACAGAGGTATAAAATAAAGTTTCACTGAAATGTTAAGTACAGTGGACCCCCGCATAACGATCACCTCCGAATGCGACCAATTATGTAAGTGTATTTATGTAAGTGCGTTTGTACGTGTATGTTTGGGGGTCTGAAATGGACTAATCTACTTCACAATATTCCTTATGGAAACAAATTCGGTCAGTACTGGCACCTGAACATACTTCTGGAGTGAAAAAATATCATTAACTGGGGGTCCACTGTATTTTTGTTGCTGCACATACAGTATAAACTGCTTACAAACATAGCAAGATATCAGATACAGGACCAATTATCTTCCTCTTGCATGATTTCATCCATGCTAAAATATGTTGTTTTCCCAGTTGATCACATGTCTATTTGTGTGTGTGTAATTATTAGTTATGTTACTTACTACTTCAATGAACAGTTCAATGATGTACTGACCATGAGTACTGAAAAAAAAAAAAAATTGCCTATCACAAATAGAATTTATGTGTGCATTTTAATAAGGCTAGTTTCCTAAAGCAAAATAACTTTCTGTATTTCCATCCTGCCTCGGTGGGAGATGGCAGACCAGTTAGAAAAAAAAAATATCAAAATTCCTAGGTAGTAGGTTGGTAGACAGCAATCGCCTAGGGAGGTACTACCATCCTGCCAAGTGAGTGTAAAACGAAAGCCTGTAATTGTTGTACACAACGGTAGGTTTGCTGGTGTCTTTTTTCTGTCTCATATACGTACATGCAAAACTTCAGGTACATCTTGCTACTTCTACTTACGCTTAGATCACACACTACACATGCATGTACAAGCATATATATACACACACACACCCCTCTGGGTTTTCTTACTAGTTCTTCTCTTTCTTTCTTTAACAAACTGGCCATATCCCACAGAGGCAGGGGGGGCCCAAAAAGAAAAAAGCAAAAGTTTTCTTTTTAAATTTAGTAATTTATACAGAAGGGGTTACTAGCCCCATGCTCTTGGCATTTTAGTCGCCTCTTACAACACACATGGCTCATGGAGGAAGAACTGTTCCCCTTCCCCGTGGAGATAAGAGGAAATAAGAACAAGAACTAGTAAGAAAATAGAAGAAAACCCAGAGGAGTGTGTATATATATGCTTGTACATGTATGTAGTAACAGTAGTAGTAGTAGTAGGTTGGTAGACAGCAACCACCCAGGGAGGTACTACCCTCCAGCTAAGTGAGTGTAAAATAACAGCCTGTAATTGTTTTACATGATGGGAGGATTGCTGGTGTCTTTTTTCTGTCTCAAACATGCAAGATTTCAGGTACATCTTGCTACTTCTACTTACACTTAGGTCACACAACACATACATGTACACGTTTTTGTATACACACTCATCTGAGCTTTCTTTGAATTTATCTTAACAGTTCCTGTTCTTATTGCTTTTACATTCATATCCATAGGGAAGTGGAATAATCTTTCCTCCATAAGCCATGCATGTTGTAAAAGTCAACTAAAATGCCAGGAACAATGGGCTAGTAACCCCTTTTCCCATATAGCCTACTAAAAAGAAAACGACGACAACTGTCAAAGTGGGATGTTTGAATATGCGTGGATGTTGTGCAAATGGTAAGAAAGAGATGATTGTGGAGGTTATGAATGAGAAGAAGCTGGATGTCTTGGCTTTAAGTGAAACAAAGCTGAAGAGGGTGGGAGAGTTTCAGTGGGGAGAAATAAATGGGATTAGGTCAGGGATTTCAAATAGAGTTAGAGCCAAAGAAGGAGTAGCAATAATGTTGAAGGATACGTTTTTTTTATTTTTTTTTTATTATCACACTGGCCGATTCCCACCAAGGCAGGGTGGCCCGAAAAAGAAAAACTTTCACCATCATTCACTCCATCACTGTCTTGCCAGAAGGGTGCTTTACACTACAGTTTTTAAACTGCAACATTAACACCCCTCCTTCAGAGTGCAGGCACTGTACTTCCCATCTCCAGGACTCAAGTCCGGCCTGCCGGTTTCCCTGAACCCCTTCATAAATGTTACTTTGCTCACACTCCAACAGCACGTCAAGTATTAAAAACCATTTGTCTCCATTCACTCCTATCAAACACGCTCACGCATACCTGCTGGAAGTCCAAGCCCCTTGCACACAAAACCTCCTTTACCCCCTCTCTCCAACCTGTCCTAGGCCGACCCCTACCCCGCCTTCCTTCCACTACAGACTGATACACTCTTGAAGTCATTCTGTTTCGCTCCATTCTCTCTACATGTCCGAACCACCTCAACAACCCTTCCTCAGCCCACTGGACAACAGTTTTGGTAATCCCGCACCTCCTCCTAACTTCCAAACTACGAATTCTCTGCATTATATTCACACCACACATTGCCCTCAGACATGACATCTCCACTGCCTCCAGCCTTCTCCTCGCTGCAACATTCATCACCCATGCTTCACACCCATATAAGAGCGTTGGTAAAACTATACTCTCATACATTCCCCTCTTTGCCTCCAAGGACAAAGTTCTTTGTCTCCACAGACTCCTAAGTGCACCACTCACTCTTTTTCCCTCATCAATTCTATGATTCACCTCATCTTTCATAGACCCATCCGCTGACACGTCCACTCCCAAATATCTGAATACATTCACCTCCTACATATTCTCTCCCTCCAATCTGATATTCAATCTTTCATCACCTAATCTTTTTGTTACCCTCATAACCTTACTCTTTCCTGTATTCACCTTTAATTTTCTTCTTTTGCACACCCTACCAAATTCATCCACCAATCTCTGCAACTTCTCTTCAGAATCTCCCAAGAGCACAGTGTCATCAGCAAAGAGCAGCTGTGACAACTCCCACTTTGTGTGTGATTCTTTATCTTTTAACTCCACGCCTCTTGTCAAGACCCTCGCATTTACTTCTCTTACAACCCCATCTATAAATATATTAAACAACCACGGTGAAATCACACATCCTTGTCTAAGGCCTACTTTTACTGGGAAATAATTTCCCTCTTTCCTACATACTCTAACTTGAGCCTCACTATCCTCGTAAAAACTCTTCACTGCTTTCAGTAACCTACCTCCTACACCATACACTTGCAACATCTGCCACATTGCCCCCCTATCCACCCTGTCATACGCCTTTTCCAAATCCATAAATGCCACAAAGACCTCTTTAACCTTATCTAAATACTGTTCACTTATATGTTTCACTGTAAACACCTGGTCCACACACCCCCTACCTTTCCTAAAGCCTCCTTGTTCATCTGCTATCCTATTCTCCGTCTTACTCTTAATTCTTTCAATAATAACTCTACCATACACTTTACCAGGTATACTCAGCAGACTTATCCCCTATAATTTTTGCACTCTCTTTTATCCCCTTTGCCTTTATACAAAGGAACTATGCATGCTCTCTGCCAATCCCTAGGTACCTTACCCTCTTCCATACATTTATTAAATAATTGCACCAACCACTCCAAAACTATATCCCCACCTGCTTTTAACATTTTTATCTTTATCTCATCAATCCCGGCTGCCTTACCTGCCTTACCCCCTTTCATTTTACCTACTGCCTCACGAACTTCCCCCACACTCACAACTGGCTCTTCCTCACTCCTACAAGATGTTATTCCTCCTTGCCCTATACACGAAATCACAGCTTCCCTATCTTCATCAACATTTAACAATTCCTCAAAATATTCCCTCCATCTTCCCAATACCTCTAACTCTCCATTTAATAACTCTCCTCTCCTATTTTTAACTGACAAATCCATTTGTTCTCTAGGCTTTCTTAACTTGTTAATCTCACTCCAAAACTTTTTCTTATTTTCAACAAAATTTGTTGATAACATCTCACCCACTCTCTCATTTGCTCTCTTTTTACATTTGCTTCACCACTCTCTTAACCTCTCTCTTTTTCTCCATATACTCTTCCCTCCTTGCATCACTTCTACTTTGTAAAAACTTCTCATATGCTAACCTTTTCTCCCTTGCTACTCTCTTTAAGTTATGGTAGGAAAAGAGGGAATATAAATGTATTAATTCAAGGATTATGTGGAGTAAAAGAAAGGTTGGGTTATAGTAAGCATTTATGCACCTGGAGAAGAGAGAAGTGTAGAGGGGGGAGGGGGAGGGGGGGGAGAGAGAGAGAGAGAGATAGAGAGAGAGATAGAGATAGAGAGATAGAGAGAGAGAGAGATAGAGAGATAGAGAGATAGAGAGAGAGAGAGATAGAGAGAGAGAGAGATAGAGAGATAGAGAGATAGAGAGAGAGAGAGAGAGAGAGAGAGAGAGAGAGAGAGAGAGAGAGAGAGAGAGAGAGAGATAGAGAGAGAGATAGATAGAGAGAGATAGATAGAGAGAGATAGAGAGAGAGATAGATAGAGAGAGATAGATAGAGAGAGAGTGAAAGAGAGAGAGATAGAGAGAGAGAGAGATAGAGAGAGAGAGAGATAGAGAGAGAGAGATAGAGAGAGAGAGATAGAGATAGAGAGATAGAGATAGAGAGAGAGAGAGATAGAGAGAGAGAGAGAGATAGAGAGATAGTGTCACAGTGTGCTCCACAAACTTTCTTAATATTACTTAAATAAGAGGGCTGGTGAGGATAAAAACTGTTCAGTGTCGAAGTACTACTTACAACACATTAGTACAAGTAAGCCAACTCCTCCACTGAAGTGAATATAAGCAATATCAGTGATATTAAGTGTGGTATGGTGAAGACATGGTGTGAGGGGAAGCGGCAGGCCTTAGGAGTGTCTTCACTATTGCCTTCAGAGTGAGCGTCTAATGTTATATGTGTTTTGTGCTATGTACTAGCATCTGGTGCTTTATAACAACGTGGCTGGTACAATGCAACACAGTGATTTGTGTAACATCTTCCTTTAGTGGAAAAGTGGATAGCATAAACAGTGTTTATTAAGTGATAGTGAGAAGGCAACACTTCCAGCTAGTGGCCCACTGCCGCCCGCCCTCACTACCCACCGGCTATAAACACCCCCACCCACCCACCCTCCACCCCACCCACGACATCACCACCCACCCTCTCTCTCTCCTGTGAACTTCAAACCTAAGCCTCCTCTGGGATGACTTCACACCGCAAAATAGCAAGATTATCTACGCTATCTGGCTATTGTCCCAGTAGATACTGCAGTGTTTGTGGATATACCACAAGGGACAAGGATCTTCTTGGATGTAAGGAGCCTACTTGTTCCAACTACTGCCACACAGATTGCACTCCAGAAGAAGAATTTTGTTGCAGCCAGGTTGAAAATTTCAGAAAATTTAAGGATATCCATAATCCTGTGGTATATGTGGATACAAGCCTGGAGCTACAGGAGGAGGGTTCAGAAGTCCTACCTCAGGGACTCCTGTCCAAAGATCAAGACTGCCCTCTTGGGCTGTGTTGTAAAGTTGCAGCTAAGATAATCCATCACAGGGAAGCACTTCATGAGGCTCCTCAAATCATTAGATAACCTACAAGCTATTGTAGAAGGTCAGTGCAAGCCTACATTAAGTGACGTAAGCTGCTCAGCTGATGGCGACACTATTGACAAAGACTGGAAGTCCCACACTGAGCTTAACTCAGGGGTAAACATCTGGTGGAATTCTGTCATCGCTAAGGTCCCACAGACTGACAGAGTTCAAAACACTACCTTTGGGAATTCTAACACAATTCCTCTGACCACCACAGAGGAACAAATCCTCTTCCCAGCAAGCGTGGAAGCCTTGGATCTGTTAATTCTCCTACACCTGACATCTCTGCTTCAGCCACTGCCAGTCTACTTGACAGTGCACATACCATCTCTGATCCTACACCTGTCAGCACACCTGCCGATACTATTCTAGAATCTGGTAGTAGTGCTTCGACAAGCAAGCTCTGAGCCAGGAGTTTCTCCACCAGAGAAGCGGTGCAGTTAGTGATCAGGGAACTATCACTGCACCTGATCACCTGCTGCGCGAAAGGTACGAACAGCAGGGACACATCTGTCAGAACTGGTAGAGGGCGGGGTAGAGGACGTGGAGGAGGACGTGGTGGAGGAAGACATCTACAGCCGCCTCACCCTCCACTAACACAGTTCCAGCGGCAGAATCCGAGGACAAATCTGCGAAACACAGGGGTACAACAAATCCTAGTCCACCCTCCCAGGCACCTAGGCTGTGTCTCGCTGTCACCGGAAGGGGCACTCTGCCAACAACTGCCTGCGAGATACCAGGTGTAACTACTGCTACAAGAAAGGACATAAGGAGGACCAGTGTCGGAAGAAAAAGGAACTTGACAGACAGGGCCACCTGTTTAGAGACCTGTTCTCAGAACAAACCAGCAGGATCTCTGAATTGGTAAACACTCTCATCGCCACTCACTCAGCTACTCCATCCCAGCCCAGCAGGTGGGGATTGGGCCTTATCAAGACCACAGACCTACATCCCTGCAGCTGCCTCAGTACCCTACCTCTCTCAAGGGCAGGCACCTTACATTCCCTACACACCCACCACCTCAAGCTGACCACTTCATCATGAGGAGCCAGTCTATCAGCATCCTGTCGGCCAACATTAGAGGTTTCATTACTAATGTTGGAAGCTCACACATAGCTTTGTGAACACTCGGACGTCCGACATGATAGCTGTTGTTAAACATTTTTGGATGACAGGACTCCAGAAAATTTTGCAAGAATTGCTGGCTACACCTCATGGATGAGAAGAGACAGGCAAGGGCAAGGAGGTTGGTGTTGCTGTGTGCTTCTCTAAAAGTGTTCATGCCCAGCACATAGATGTTGCCACCCCTACACATCTTGAAATGATGTTCTTCAAGCTCTGTATAAACACTAGTACCTCTGTACTAGCATGTGCAATGTACAGACCTCAGTGGCAACATGCAGACCCTATCAACTTCCTAATGGAAAATATTGACTCCCTTCTGCTACAACACAACTGTCAACATATTATAATTGTTGGTGACCTCAACCAGCACCTTATACAGAGGGACTTTGATGACCTTCTTGCAGTGTTTGACATGAGAAACTTTGTTGATTTCCCTACTCATATCTCTGGCTCCTCCCTTGACCCAGTAGTGAGTGATCTGGCAGAAGGCATAGTCACTTGTCAACCCCTCGGTACGTTGGATCGTCTGACCACAAGGCTGTTTTTACCACACTTAAGATCCCAACAGAAGCGAGGTGAGGAGTCCTCACGCACAACCTGGCTATGGGAAAGAGGTAATTGGCCAGCCCTTTGCTCTGAGCTCGCCACCACCGACTGGAATGCTCTTCTCCAGGGGATGTTGACAACCAAGTGAAAGCCTTCACTGGACACATCCTTAATCTGCAACAAGAACACATTCCTCACCGGCAATATGTGACAAAGCCTACAGATCAGCCTTGGTTTGGCTTTCTTGTAGAGAGGCTGCTACTGCTAAGTACAAAGCATGGCGAGAAGGTATAAGAGACATCCTACCACCTATAACAGGAACTTGCACATGCAAGCCTGTAGGCATATGGGTGATGTTCAAAAGTGGGCCATTGCTAAAGGGAGGGGTTGGACACTAAAGAAAGTTAGCATCAGGTGGAGGGTGGGCTCCAAAACCTGGTGGTCCCTGGTCAAGGACAGACAAGGTTATCTGCCTGATGAACTTATTCCACCTCTAAATCGACAGGATGGGACCACCTCTACTAGTAGTCAAGAGAAAGCGGACCTCTTTGCTGAACACTTTGCTGCCAAAATGCAAGTTCCTGATCCAGCAAGGACCCTCCTTGGCTAGCTGCAAGAACTGTATCAAAACTGTCAGGGGGTGACAATAAGGCAGGAGGAGGTGCATTTCCTTCTTAAATCACTTGACCAAGAAAAGGCTGTAGGGCCCAGACAAGTTGAGCCCAAGATTGTTGAGAAGATGTGCAGACCAGCTAGCAGCACCTCTAACTCGCATCTTTCAGCACTGCCTAGTACAGTGCAAATGGCCCTCTCCATGGAAAGAGGCAAATGTAGTCCCTGTTCACAAAAAGAAGAGCAGAGCAGAAATCAGCAACTACAGACCAGTGTCACTCCTGTCAATCACTGGTAAGATCCTTGAGACAATAATCTCAAGACAAATGACAGATTTTTTTGACTACCACTCACTACTTTGTGATCGTCAATATGGCTTCAGGAAAGGTTACTCTGCTGCTGATCTGTTGTTAAACCTCTCCACTAAGTGGCACCAGTCACTGGATGAATCCAAAGTCAGCTGTGTGGTAGCACTGGACATTGCTGGCGTTTCGACCGGGTGTGGCACCAGGGCCTCTTAGCAAAACTTCAAGCACTGGGAATTGCAGGCTCTACGCTATGTCTCCTCAGTGATTACCTTCATGGTAGATCTCTGTGTAGTCCTCAATGGAACGGAATCAGCAAGACATCCTATTGGGGCAAGCGTTCCCACAAGGAAGTGTGCTGGGTCCACTGTTATGGAATGTCTACTTCAACGACCTTCTTCATCTCATCCCAGAATCACATGCATATGCAGACGACTGTACACTGACATTCACTTATCCAAGAGAAGAAATGCCAGCTGCTCTAAGCTACATCAATCACCAGCTGAGAGCTATATCAGCTTAGGGAAATAGATGGCAAGTAACATTTGCACCTGTAGAAAACGCAAATGATGATCGTCTCTAGGCACCATGATGGTAATGCTGGTGCAGTAGTAAGGATGAATGGGAGGATGTTGGCACCTGGAGAAGAAGTTGATATCCTTGGGGTGAAATTTGACTCCAAACTAACCATGAAGAACCATGTTGTAAATCTTGCAAACAAGGCAGCCAGGAAGCTTACAGCACTTCGCCGTATCTCGCATCTGCTTGACAGTAGGGGTTGCAAGATACTGTCGAGCACACAAATGCGCTCACCTTCCAGTATGCTCCACTTTCTTGGTTTGCCTGTCCCCTCTCATCTGCGATGCTTGACAGAGTGAGAACAGAGCAAGGCGTCTCATCTCTCGCCTGGACCCATCCTGGATGGATCTGTCATTTCAGCAGAGCCTTCAACATAGGAGGGATGTGGGTGGCCTTACTGTTATGTACAAGGCCAATATTGTCAAAATACCACACTTGGATCCACTTGAGGACAGCGAAACAAGCTTTTATGCCACAAGGACGGGCAGAAAGCAGCAACTTCACTCTGGCTGTACCCTTCTCCAGAACATCACTCCATCTGAGATCATACATACCCAGGATGACTCGAGTATGGAACACATTCGATTCAGCATAATGATGTCAACGAGATAAAGTCAGTTGATCAAATGAAAATGCTGGCCCACAGATGGCTCCAATTTCATCCTGTTTCTTACTGGTATGTCTCATAACAATAAAAATGCTTTCAAATGAGCTGATGTAGGTAACAGCTCTTAGCTTGTCAATAAAGTTAGGAATCCTTAACC
This sequence comes from Cherax quadricarinatus, assembly GCF_038502225.1. NCBI lineage: Eukaryota > Metazoa > Arthropoda > Malacostraca > Decapoda > Parastacidae > Cherax > Cherax quadricarinatus. The sequence continues at coordinate 22,445,658 of NC_091319.1, read as the reverse complement.
TGTAAATAGCTTGTCAATAAGCTAGGGATCCTTAACCTTGTCAAACCCTGTGTAGAGAGAGATAGAGAGAGAGAGAGATAGAGAGAGATAGAGAGAGAGATAGAGAGATAGAGAGAGAGAGAGAGAGAGAGTGATAGGAGGAGAGAGAGAGAGAGAGAGAGAGAGAGAGAGAGAGAGAGAGATAGAGAGAGAGAGATAGAGAGATAGAGAGAGAGATAGAGAGAGAGATAGAGAGAGATAGAGAGAGAGAGAGAGAGATAGAGAGAGAGAGAGAGAGAGAGAGAGAGAGAGAGAGAGAGAGAGAGAGAGAGAGAGAGAGAGAGAGAGAATTTTGGGAAATGTGGAGCGAATGCATGGAGAGTTTTGAACAAAGTGTGAGAGTACTTGTGATTCGGGATTTCAGTGTTAAAGTGGGTAAAAATGTTGTGGAGGGAGTAGTAGGTAAATTTGGGGTGCGAGGGGTAAAATGAAGAGGGTGGGTGAGTTTCAGTAGAGAGGAATAAATGGGATTAGGTCAGGGGTTTCTAATAGAGTTAGAGCTAAAGAAGGAGTAGCAATAATGTTGAAGGATAAGCTATGGCAGGAAAAGAGGAATTATAAATGTATTAATTCAAGGATTATGTGGAGAAAAATAAAGGTTAGATGTGAGAAGAGGGTTATAGTAAGCGTACATGCACCTGGGGAAGAGAGAAGTATAGAGGAGAGAGAGAAATTTTGGGAAATGTTGAGTGAATGTGTGGGGAGTTTTGAACCAAGTGTGAGAGTATTTGTGGTTGGAGATTTTAATGCCAAAGTGGGTAAAAATGTTGTGGAGGGAGTAGTAGGTAAATTTGGGGTGCCAGGGGTAAATGAAAATGGAGAGCCTTTAATTGAGCTATGTGTAGAAAGAGGTTTGGTAATAAGTAATACATATTTTATGAAAAAGAGGATAAATAAATATACAAGGCATGATACAGCACATAATGAAAGTAGTTTGTTAGATTATGTATTGGTGGATAAAAGGTTGATGGGTAGGCTCCAGGATGTACACGTTTATAAAGGGGCAACTGATATATCGGATCATTATTTAGTTGTAGCTACAGTTAGAGTAAGAGGAAGATGGGAAAAGAGGAAAATGGCAACAAGCAAGAGGGAGGTGAAAGTGTATAACTAAGGGAGTAGGAAGTTCGGGTGAAATATAACCAACTATTGGCAGAAAGGTGGGCTGGTGCAGGTATGAGTAGTGGGGGGGGGGGGAGGGGGGGGAGGGGGGGGGGTTGAAGAGGGTTCGAATAGTTTTAAAAATGCAGTACAGTGGACCCTCGACCAACGATATTAATCCGTTCCTGAGAGCTCATCGTTAATTGAAATTATCGTTAGTCGAGTTAATTTTCCCCATAAGAAATAATGGAAATCAAATTAATCCGTGCAAGACACCCAAAAGAATTGAAAAATTTTTTTTTTACCACATGAAATATTAATTTTAATACACACAAACTGAAGAAGACATGTACAATTACATGACACTTACCTTTATTGAAGATCTATTGATGACTGATGGGATGGGAGGAGGGGAGACTGTGGATGGTGTTAGTGTTTAGAAGGGGAATCCCCTTCCATTAGAACTTGAGGTGTCAAGTCCTTTTCCGGGGTTACTTCCCTTCTTCTTTTAATGCCACTAGGACCAGCTTGAGAGTCACTGGACCTCTGGCACACAACATATCTGTCCATAGAGGCCTGTACCTCCCGTTCCTTTATGACATTCCTAAAGTGTTTCACAACATTGTCAGTGTCACAATTAAACACTTGTTCAGGTTTCAATTCTTCACTGTCTATGTACTCCTTGAATTCCTGCACATATTTTTCAGCTGCTTTTTGGTCCAAACTGGCAGCCTCACCATGCCTTATCACACTATGTATGCCACTACGATTCTTAACTCTCTCAAACCAACCTTTGCTGGCCTTAAATTCACTCACATCACCACTAGTTGCATGCATTTGTCTAATTAAATCCTCATGCAACTTCCTAGCCTTTTCACATATGATCGCTTGAGAGATTCTATCTCCTATCTGTTTTTCGTTTATCCACAACAATAACAGTCTCTCAACATCCTCTATCACTTGCAATCTCCGTTTCGAAAACATAGTTGCCCCTTTGGCAAGAACAGCTTCCTTGATTGCCGTTTTCTTGGCCACAATAGTAGCGATGGTTGATTGGGGTTTTGTGTACAACCTGGCCAGCTCGGAGACACGCACTCCACTTTCATACTTAGCAATGATCTCTTTCTTCATATTCATAGTAATTCTCACCCTTTTTGCTGTAGGGTTGGCACTAGAAGCTTTCTTGGGGCCCATGGTGACTTATTTTACAGGTGCAATCACTAAAAACGCTGTGATAATATGAAATGTTCCAATTGTATGTCTGGATGGGACTGCGGTGGCTGGCTGGCTTGTAAACACTGGCCACAAGTGGACGCGTCTCAGATGGAACAATTTGTGTTAGTCGAGTTTTTTAGTGATAGTCGAGGCAAAATTTTTGCGTTAAAATGTATCACTAGTCGGATTTAACGTTAGACGATGCAATCGTTGGTCGAGGGTCCACTGTATTAGAATGTGGGGCAGAAGTTTGTGGTTATAGGAGGGTGTGTGCAGGAGGAATGAGGAGTGGTTGGTGGAATGATGAAGTAAAGGGTGTGATAAAAGAGAAAAAGTTAGCTTATGAGAGGTATTTACAAAGCAGAAGTGTTATAAGAACAGCAGAGTATATGGAGGGTAAAAGAAAGGTGAAGAGAGTGGTGAGAGAGTGCAAAACGAGAGCGGATGATAGAGTGGGAGAGGCACTGTCAAGAAATTTTAATGAAAATAAGAAAAAATTTTGGAGTGAGTTAAACAAGATAAGAAAGCCTAGGGAACAAATGGATTTGTCAGTTAAAAACAGAGTAGGGGAGTTAGTAGATGGAGAGATGGAGGTATTGGGTAGATGGCGAGAATATTTTGAGGAACTTTTAAATGTCGACAAAGAAAGGGAGGTGGTAATTTCATGCACTGGCCAGGGAAGTATACCATCTTTTAGGAGTGAAGAAGAACAGGATGAGACTGTGGGGAAGGTGCATGAGGCATTATGTAGAATGAAAGGGGGTAACTGACAGGATCATGACAGAAATGTTAAAAGAAGGGGGCGACATAGTGTTGGAGTGTTTGGTATTTTTGTTTAATAAATGTATGAAATAGGAGAAGGTACCTAGGGATTGGCAGAGTGTGTGTATAGTCCCTTTATATAAAGGGAAGGGGGACAATATAGATTGTAAAAATTAATGAGGAATAAGTTTACTGAGTATACCAGGAAAAGTGTACGGTAGGGTTATTACTGAAAGAATTAGAGGTAAGACAAAATGTAGAATTGCGGATGAGCAATGAGGTTTAAGAGTGGGTAGGTTAGATAGGAGTGAATGGAGACGAATGGTTTTTGGGACCTGACGAGCTGTTGGAGTGTGAGCAGGGTAATATTTAGTGGAGGGATTCAGGGAAACCGGTTACTTTTATATAGCCGGACTTGATTACTGGAGATGGGAAGTACAATGCTTGCACTTTAAAGGAGGGTTTTGGGATATTGGCAGGATATGTTATATATCTTTATATATGCCTCTAAACTGTTGTATCTGGGCATCTCTGCAAAAACAGTGATTATATATGAGTGTTGAATGATGAAAGTATTTTCTTTTTGGGTCACCCTGCCTCGGTGGGAGACAGCCGACTTGTTGGGGGGGGGGGGGGGGAACCATGTATGTGTAGTGTGACCAAAGTGTAAGCAGAAGTAACAAGATGTACCTGAAATCTTCCATGTTATGAGACGGAAAAGACACCAGCAATCCTACGATCATGTAAAACAAGTACAGGCTTTCATTTTACATTCACTTGGCAGGATAGTAGTACCTCCCTGGGCAGTTCCTGTCTACCAACCTACTTCTAGTTCTTGTTCTTATTTCCTCTTATCTTTATGGGCAAGTGGAACATAATTCTTCCTCTGTAAGCCATGCATATCATAAAAGGCGACTAAAATGTCGAGAGCAAGAGGCTAGTAACCCTTTCTCCTGTATACATTACTAATGTTAAAAAGAGAAACTTTTTTTTTTCTTTTTTTGAGCCACCCTGCCTTGGTGGGATACAGCTGGTTTGTTGAAAGAAGATTTTCAAAATTATTTTAGATAATTATAATAGGTAAGCATTTCAAACACTAAGTGTTTGATACTTAATACTGTTGCTGAAACTGACACCTTCCCTACAACCTTGCCTCAATGAGTTACGTACATCTCCAAAATTATTTTTCTTACTATGAAAACTTACTGATCTGAAGAAAACTGACGAATATCACTATTTCAGTTAATCATTAGCAATGACTACATAGACAAAAATAATAGTAAAACAAGGCTTTTCACAGAAAGCAGCTCCCTAGCTGCCTTTCAAAAACACATCACAACCAAAAACTCATTCATCAAACTGTAATATTACTACACAACTTTTTAAGTGTATTACATTTCCAACCTCTAAAACTCAAACCTGGCTAGCCAGTTTTTTTGAAACCTTTCAGATACAATATTTGCTTCATATAAAGAACAGCTGTTGTCCATACTCCATGCTCAAAACACTACTACTGCATCTTTTTATATGTAAACATCTACAACAGAAGCTTTTAGGTCAATATTTCAAAGTTATTACAATGCATGTCTTAGAGCAACACTGTTTAGAATGTCAGGAAGCTCAAGGAATAACCTTATACAGGTACAGTGCAGCAGAAACAACTGGAATCGGTCAAAATTATCTGTTTTTTTCTGAGTACTATTAAATAATCCAAAGATCAAAATGTTAATAAATGTCAAATTTCAGTGCAAAATATGAAAATCTCAACAAAGAAGGTAACATTACCAGTAAATAGGTGATTAAGAAGATCCTCAGTATTATCCCTGATGCGATGAGAGCGTTGATAGTGGAAGGCCTCCCTAATAAGTCCATTTGCCAGCAGGAGGGTCAAATGTAATCTTATATCATCCAGGTCTACTTTGGGAGGCTGACGAATCTGAGCATATGTAAGAGCTCTGTTGTGCTCACCCTTTTTGAAAGAAAAAGTGGTACAAGTTACTCAATGAAACTTAAGAAATGCAACAATAATAAAAAACTAGATTCACATTATACTATTAAGACATAACCAATCTCTTAACACAGTAAATTTCACAATAATTTCATGGAAATCATGAAAAAATGAAAAGGATCCTTAGCTACAATACTAACTCGAACATTATTTTGGACACCATGATAATGTACCAGAACCCATGGACATGACAACAGACGTGGAGAACAACCACTGTGAAAGAACAGTGAAATTCCAAGCGCTTTCGTGACTTCTCACATTATCATGTGGGAAGTCACAAAAGCGCTTGGAATTTCACTATTCTTTCACAGTGGTTGTTTTGCATATTCCGAAATCACCTGTTTACTGTGATCTTATTGCATGACAAGAAATGTGCTTATTTCTGATATTTCTCATACACAGTTTAATATGTAGATATTCACTGAAAATAGCATGTGTATCTATATCCCTATTTTCCTACTTTACATTTTGCAAATTAGTTGTAAAATTTTTACCAATCATTCTCAATGATCATAAACAGTCTCACAGAGCTAATGTAATGGAATTTGATAGTGATATAGTGCTTAGCATGCAAGATTTGCAAGCTAAGCATTGATTCAATAAACTGTAAAAATATTATATTGTAAATTGACTATTTAGGTGTCTAAAGAATGCTGCTCCTCTTAGCATTCACACTGGATTACTTTTAACTTTATGCCCTCTTGGAAATGATGTTAGCCTTGGCAAAATTTAACTCCAACACATTTGTTTATACCAAAATTGCATGAACCCACCAGCTTAAGGAGAGAAAAATTGTTGTGCATGTTCTATAATGTATCAGTTGCCTTTAAATAATTTTTTAGAAGATTATGTCATTAAGTAAGGATAACATTTTTGTAAAACTGACCTGATAAAGAAAAGCCTTCATAATGCGCCGGTGTTGCCAAGAAGTGATATCATTTGTGTTGACAAGTGGATCTAGCAACACATTAAGTCCCTCCTGTATAGATAAATGTAACACAATTATATAGCATTCCCTAAATAGTCTATGTATAATAGCACACATTCAATTTACCAATAATTGTTTTTTAAATATCTTAAATGTTTCTCATACTTGCGTTTTTCTTTTGGGCCACCCCACCTCGGTGGGATATGGCTGGTACGTTGAAAGAAGAAGAAATGTTTCTTATCTATTCTGCACATATTTGACTATAAGAGAGTATTTTTTAAAGATAAGAAATATGGACCTGACGAGCTGTTGGAGTGTGTACAGGGTAGTATTTAGTGAAGGGAGTAAGGGAAACCGGTTATTTTTATACAGCTGGACTTGAATACTGGAAATGGGAAGTACAATGCCTGCACTTTAAAGCAGAGGTTTGGGATATTGGCAGTTTTGGATGGATATGTTATATAACTTTATATATGCTTCTAAACTGTTGTATCTGGGTGCCTCTGCAAAAACAGTGAGTATGTGTGAGTGAGGCGAAAGTGTTGAATGATGATGAAAGTATTTTCTTGTTGGGGATTTTCTGTCCTTTTTGGGTCACCCTGCCACGGCGGGACACGGTCAACTTGAGCGAGCGAGCGAGCGAGCGACACACACACACACACACACACACACACACACACACAGAGAGAGAGAGAGAGAGAGGGGGGGGGGGGGGGTAAATGAGGTTTTGTGGGTGAGAGGCTTGGACTTCCAGCAAGCGTGCATGAACATGTTAGATAGGAGTGAATGGTTTTTGGGACCCAACAAGCTGTTGGAGTGTGAGCAGGGTAATATTTTGTGAAGGGATTCAGGGAAACCTGTTAACCTCACTTGAGTCCTGGAAATGGAAAGTACAATGACTACACTTTTAAGGAGGGGTTTGGGATATTGGCAGTTAGGAGGGCCATCTAAACTGTCATATCTGAGTGCCTCTGCAAAGACAGTGACTGTGTATGAGTGATGGTTAAAGTGTTGAATGATGATGAGAGTTTTTTCTTTCTTTTTGGGTCACCCTGCCTTGGTGGGAAACAGAAGACATGTTAAAAAAACAAAAATGAAATATAAGTTCTAGGTAGTAGGTTGGTAGACAGCAACAGCTCAGGGAGGTAGTACTGTCCTGCCAAGTGAGTGTAAAACGGAAGCCTGTAAATGTTTTACATGATGCTAGGAATGCTGGTGTATTTTTTCTGCCTCAAACATGCAAGATTTCAGGCATGTCTTCCTACCTCTACTTACACATAGGTCACACTACACATGCATTACAAGCATATATATACACCCCCTCTGAGTTTTCTTCTTTCTAACTAGTTCTTGTTTAATTCCTTTTACCTCCATGGAAAAGTGAAACAGAATTCTTCCTCCACAAGCCACGAGTGCCGTAAGAGGCAACTAACATGCTGTGAGCAAGGGGCTAGTAACCCCTTCTCCTGAATACATTACTAAAGTTAAAAAGAGAGACTTTCATTTTTAGCATGTAATTGTTTTACATGACGATAGGATTGCTGGTGTCTTTTGTTTGTCTCATAAATATGCAAGATTACAGGTATGTCTTGCTACTTCTACGTACACTTAGGTCACAATACACATACATGCACATGTTTAGTTATACACACACATCTGAGTTTTCTTTGATTTTACCTTAATAGTTCTTGGTCTTATTACTTGTCCTTTTATATCAATGGGGAAGTGGAATAAGAATCTTTCCTCTGTAAGCCATGCGTGTTGTAAAAGTCAACTAAAATGCCAGGAACAATGAGCTAGTAACCCCTTTTCCTGTAATAATTACTAAAAAGAACAAGAAGAAGGAAATTGTCAAAGTGGGAAGTCTGAATGTGCTTGGATGTTGTGCAAATGATAAGAAAGAGATGATTGTGGAGGTTATGAATGAGAAGAAGCTGGATGTCCTGGCTTTAAGTGAAACAAAGCTGAAGGGAGTGGGAGAGTTTCAGTGGAGAGGAATAAATGGGATTAGGTCAGGGGTTTCAAACAGCATTAGAGCTAAAGGAGTAGCAATAATGTTGAAGGATAAGTTATGGCAGAAAAAGAGGGACTATAAATGTATTATACTGGGTTATAGTAAGCATATATGCACCTGGAGAAGAGAGAAGTGTAGAGGAGAGAGAGAGATTTTGGGAAATGTTGAGTGAATGTGTGGAGAGTTTTGAACCAAGTGTGAGAGTAATGGTGGTTGAGGATTTCAATGCTAAAGTGGGCAAAAATGTTGTTGGAGGGAGTAGTAGGTAAATCTGGGGTGCCAGGGGTAAATGAAAATGGGGAGCCTTTAATTGAGCTATGTGTAGAAAGAGGTTTGGTAATAAGTAATACATATTTTATGAAGAAGAGGATAAATAAATATACAAGGTATGATATAGCACATAACGAAAGTAGCTTGTTAGATTATGTATTGGTGGATAAAAGGTTGATGGGTATGCTCCAGGATGTACGTGTTTATAGAGGGGCAACTGATATATCGGATCATTATTTAGTTGTAGCTACAGTTAGAGTAAGAGGTAGATGGGAAAAGAGGAAAATGGCAACAACAAGCAAGAGGGAGATGAAAGTGTATAAACAAAGGGAAGAGGAAGTTCAGGTGGGATATAAGCAACTATTGGCAAAAAGGTGGGGTGGTGCAAGTATGAGTAGTGGGGGGGGGGGGGAGGTTGAAGAGGGTTGGAATTGTTTAAAAAATGCAGTATTAGAATGTGGGGCAGAAGTTTGTGTTTATATGAGGGTGGGTACAGGAGGAAAGAGGAGTGATTGGTGGAATGATGAAGTAAAGGGTGTGATAAGAGAGAAAAAGTTAGCTTTTGAGAGGTTTCTACAAAGCAGAAGTGTTATAAGAAGAGTAGAATATTTTATTTTTTTAACAAGTCGGTCGTCTCCCACCGAGGCAGGGTGACCCAAAAAGAAAATACTTTCATCATTCAACACTTTCACCTCACTCACACATATCACTGTTTTTGCAGAGGTGCTCAGAATACAACAGTTTAGAAGTATATACATATAAAAATACACAATATATCCCTCCAAACTGCCAATATCCCAAACCCCTCCTTTAGAGTGCAGGCATTGTATTTCCCATTTCCAGGACTCAAGTCCAGCTATATAAAAAATAACCAGTTTCCCTGAATCCCTTCACTAAATATTACCCTGCTCACACTCCAGCAGATAGTCAGGTCCCAAATACCATTCGTCTCCATTCACTCCTATCGAACACGCTCATGCACGCTCGCTGGAAGTGCAAGCCCCTCGCCCACAAAACCTCCCTTACCCCTTCCTTCCAACCTTTTCGAGGATGACCCCTACCCCGCCTTCCTTTCCCTACAGATCTATACGCTCTCCATGTCATTCTACTTTGATCCATTCTCTCTAAATGACCAAACCACCTCAACAACCCCTCTTCAGCCCTCTGACTAATAGTTTTATTAACTCCACACCTACTAATATCCACACTCTGAATTTTCTGCATATTTACACCACACATTGCCCTTAGACAGGACATCTCCACTGCCTCCAACCGCCTCCTCGTTGCTGCATTCACAACCCAAGCTTCACACCCATATAAGTGTTGGTACTACTATACTTTCATACATTCCCTTCTTTGCCTCCATAGATAACTTTTTTTTGTCTCCACATATACCTCAATGCACCACTCACCTTTTTTCCCACAACAATTCTATGATTAACCTCATCCTTCAAAAATCTATCTGCCGACATGTCAACTCCCAAATATCTGAAAACATTCACTTCTTCCACACTCCTACCCAATTTGATATCCAATTTTTCTTTAAATCATTTGATAACCTCATCACCTTACTCTTTTCTATGTTCACTTTCAACTTTCTACCTTTACACACCCTCCCAAACTCATCCTCTAACCTTTGCAATTTTTCTTTACAATCTCCCATAAGCACAAGCAAAAAGCAACTGTGTCAATTCCCATTTTGTATTTGATTCCCCATAATTTAATCCCACCCCTCTCCCGAACACCCTAGCATTTACTTCTTTTACAACCCTATCTATAAATATATTAAACAATAATGGTGACATTACACATCCGTGTCTAAGACCTACTTTTACCGGAAAGTAGTTTCCCTCTCTTCTACACACCCTAACCTGAGCCTCACTATCCTCATAAAAACTCTTTACAACATTTAGTAACTTATCACCTATTCCATACACTTGCAACATCTGCCACATTGCTCCCCTATCCACTCTATCAATAAATCAATAAATGCAATAAAAACTTCCCTACCTTTATCTAAATACTGTTCACATATATGCTTCAATGTAAACACTTGATCTACACATCCCCTACCTACTCTGAAACCTCCTTGCTCATCCGTAATCCTACATTCTGTCTTACCTCTAATTCTTTCAATTATAACCCTACCATACACTTTCCCTGGTATACTCAGTAAACTTCTTCCCCTATAACTTTTACAATCTCTTTTGTCCCCCTTCCCTTTATATAAAGGGACTATACATGCTCTCTGCCAATCCCTAGGTACCTTCCCCTCTTTCATACATTTTTATTTATTTTTTTTTTTATTATCACACTGGGCGATTCCCACCAAGGCAGGGTGGCCCGAAAAAGAAAAACTTTCACCATCATTCACTCCATCACTGTCTTGCCAGAAGGGTGCTTTACACTACAGTTTTTAAACTGCAACATTAACACCCCTCCTTCAGAGTGCAGGCACTGTACTTCCCATCTCCAGGACTCAAGTCCGGCCTGCCGGTTTCCCTGAATCCCTTCATAAATGTTACTTTGCTCACACTCCAACAGCACGTCAAGTATTAAAAACCATTTGTCTCCATTCACTCCTATCAAACACGCTCACGCATGCCTGCTGGAAGTCCAAGCCCCTCGCACACAAAACCTCCTTTACCCCCTCCCTCCAACCTTTCCTAGGCCGACCCCTACCCCGCCTTCCTTCCACTACAGACTGATACACTCTTGAAGTCATTCTGTTTCACTCCATTCTCTCTACATGTCCGAACCACCTCAACAACCCTTCCTAAAGCCCTCTGGACAACAGTTTTGGTAATCCCGCACCTCCTCCTAACTTCCAAACTATGAATTCTCTGCATTATATTCACACCACACATTGCCCTCAGACATGACATCTCCACTGCCTCCAGCCTTCTCCTCGCTGCAACATTCATCACCCACGCTTCACACCCATATAAGAGCGTTGGTAAAACTATACTCTCATACATTCCCCTCTTTGCCTCCAAGGACAAAGTTCTTTGTCTCCACAGACTCCTAAGTGCACCACTCACTCTTTTTCCCTCATCAATTCTATGATTCACCTCATCTTTCATAGACCCATCCTCTGACACGTCCACTCCCAAATATCTGAATACGTTCACCTCCCCCATACTCTCTCCCTCCAATCTGATATCCAATCTTTCATCACCTAATCTTTTTGTTAACCTCATAACCTTACTCTTTCCTGTATTCACCTTTAATTTTCTTCTTTTGCACACCCTACCAAATTCATCCACCAATCTCCGCAACTTCTCTTCAGAATCTCCCAAGAGCACAGTGTCATCAGCAAAGAGCAGCTGTGACAACTCCCACTTTGTGTGTGATTCTTTATCTTTTAACTCCACGTCTCTTGCCAAGACCCTCGCATTTACTTCTCTTACAACCCCATCTATAAATATATTAAACAACCACGGTGACATCACACATCCTTGTCTAAGGCCTACTTTTACTGGGAAAAAATTTCCCTCTTTCCTACATACTCTAACTTGAGCCTCACTATCCTCGTAAAAACTCTTCACTGCTTTCAGTAACCTACCTCCTACACCATACACTTGCAACATCTGCCATATTGCCCCCCTATCCACCCTGTCATATGCCATTTCCAAATCCATAAATAGCCTTATCTAAATACTGTTCACTTATATGTTTCACTGTAAACACCTGGTCCACACAACCCCTACCTTTCCTAAAGCCTCCTTGTTCATCTGCTATCCTATTCTCCGTCTTACTCTTAATTCTTTCAATTATAACTCTACCATACACTTTACCAGGTATACTCAACAGACTTATCCCCCTATAATTTTTGCACTCTCTTTTATCCCCTTTGCCTTTATACAAAAGAACTATGCATGCTCTCTGCCAATCCCTAGGTACCTTACCCTCTTCCATACATTTATTAAATAATTGCACCAACCACTCCAAAACTATATCCCCACCTGCTTTTAACATTTCTATCTTTATCCTATCAATCCCGGCTGCCTTACCCCCTTTCATTTTACCTACTGCCTCACGAACTTCCCCCACACTCACAACTGGCTCTTCCTCACTCCTACAAGATGTTATTCCTCCTTGCCCTATACACGAAATCACAGCTTCCCTATCTTCATCTACATTTAACAATTCCTCAAAATATTCCCTCCATGTTCCCAATACCTCTAACTCTCCATTTAATAACTCTCCTCTCCTATTTTTAACTGACAAATCCATTTGTTATCTAGGCTTTCTTAACTTGTTAATCTCACTCCAAAACTTTTTCTTATTTTCAACAAAATTTGTTGATAACATCTCACCCACTCTCTCATTTGCTCTCTTTTTACATTGCTTCACCACTCTCTTAACCTCTCTCTTTTTCTCCATATACTCTTCCCTCCTTGCATCACTTCTACTTTGTAAAAACTTCTCATATGCTAACTTTTTCTCCCTTACTACTCTCTTTACATCATCATTCCACCAATCGCTCCTCTTCCCTCCTGCACCCACTTTCCTGTAACCACAAACTTCTGCTGAACACTCTAACACTACATTTTTAAACCTACCCCATACCTCTTCGACCCCATTGCCTATGCTCTCATTAGCCCATCTATCCTCCAATAGCTGTTTATATCTTACCCTAACTGCCTCCTCTTTTAGTTTATAAACCTTCACCTCTCTCTTCCCTGATGCTTCTATTCTCCTTGTATCCCATCTACCTTTTACTCTCAGTGTAGCTACAACTAGAAAGTGATCTGATATATCTGTGGCCCCTCTATAAACATGTATATCCTGAAGTCTACTCAACAGTCTTTTATCTACCAATACATAATCCAACAAACTACTGTCATTTCGCCCTACATCATATCTTGTATACTTATTTATCCTCTTTTTCTTAAAATATGTATTACCTATAACTAAACCCCTTTCTATACAAAGTTCAATCAAAGGGCTCCCATTATCATTTACACCTGGCACCCCAAACTTACCTACCACACCCTCTCTAAAAGTTTCTCCTACTTTAGCATTCAGGTCCCCTACCACAATTACTCTCTCACTTGGTTCAAAGGCTCCTATACATTCACTTAACATCTCCCAAAATCTCTCTCTCTCCTCTGCATTCCTCTCTTCTCCAGGTGCATACACGCTTATTATGACCCACTTCTCGCATCCAACCTTTACTTTAATCCACATAATTCTTTAATTTACACATTCATATTCTCTTTTCTCCTTCCATAACTGATCATTTAACATTACTGCTACCCCTTCCTTTGCTCTAACTCTCTCAGATACTCCAGATTTAATCCCATTTATTTCCCCCCACTGAAACTCTCCTACCCCCTTGAGCTTTGTTTCGCTTAGGGCCAGGACATCCAACTTCTTTTCATTCATAACATCAGCAATCATCTGTTTCTTGTCATCCGCACTACATCCACGCACATTTAAGCATCCCAGTTTTATAAAGTTTTTCTTCTTCTCTTTTTTAGTAAATGTCTACAGGAGAAGGGGTTACTAGCCCATTGCTCCCGGCATTTTAGTCGCCTCATACGACACGCACGGCTTACGGAGGAAAGATTCTTTTCCACTTCCCCATGGACAATAGAAGAAATAAAGAAGAACAAGAGCTATTTAGAAAAAGGAGAAAAACCTAGATGTATGTATATATATATATGCATGTGCGTGTCTGTGAAGTGTGACCAAAGTGTAAGTAGGAGTAGCAAGATATCCCTGTTATCTAGCGTGTTTATGAGACAGAAAAAGAAACCAGCAATCCTACCATCATGCAAAACAGTTACAGGTTTTTGTTTCACAGTTATCTGGCAGGACGGTAGTACTTCCCTGGGTGGTTGCTGTCTACCAACCTACTACCTATACATTTATTAAACAAAAATACCAACCACTCCAACACTATATCCCCTCCTGCTTTTAACATTTCTGTCATGATCCCATCAGTTCCAGCTGCTTTACCCCCCTTTCATTCTACATAATGCCTCATGCACCTCCCCCACACTCACATCCTGTTCTTCTTCACTCCTAAAAGATGGTATACCTCCCTGGCCAGTGCATGAAATTACCACTTCCCTTTCTTCGTCAACATTTAAAAGTTCCTCAAAATATTCTCGCCATCTACCCAAAACCTCCATCTCCCCATCTACTAACTCCCCTACTCTGTTTTTAACTGACAAATCCATTCGTTCTTTAGGCTTTCTTAACTTATTTAACTCGCTCCAAAATTTTTTCTTATTTTGTTACTATTTAACTTCATTACCTAACAGAATATAGTGGACCCTCGACCAACGATGGCATCGACTAACGTTAAATTCGACCAACTATATGTTAATGCTAACATGATGCCTCGACTAACGATAATTGTTCTCGGGTACCAATTAATATCGTTAGTCGAGGGTCCAGTGTACTCCATTCTACTGATTACACAGCAACACAGTAAACGACCATATAACCTGTCTTTGTAATACTCATTTGTACTAAATTGTTATCTGTTTTACAATAATTTTTGTACCGCTGAATATATCATTGCTTAGTTAATCTTAAGTTAATTTTAAGCCTGCCCGTAATGCTATGCATTCAAGTGGCTTTGGCATGCTGCATTTAACTGTATTCTTTTGTACTTCACTGTATCATGTTCAAATTAATAAATAAATAAATAAATAAATTTTCATAAAAATTTCTTGACAGTGCCTCTCCCACTCTATCATCTGCTTTCCTTTTGCACTCTCTCACCACTCTCTTTACCTTTCTTTTACTCTCCATATACTCTGCTCTTCTTGTAATACTTCTGCTTTGTAAAAACCTCTCATAATCTACTTTTTTTCTCTTTTATCATGCCCTTTACTTCATCATTCCACCAATCACTCCTCTTCCCTCCTGCACCCACCCTCCTATAACCACACACTTCTGCCCCACATTCTAATACTGCAATTTTAAAACTATTCCAACCCTCTTCAAACTCCCCACTACTCATACTTGCGCCACCCCACCTTTCTGCCAATAGTTGCTTATATCTCACCCGAACTTCCTCCTCCTTTAGTTTATACGCTTTCACCTCCCTCTTGCTTGTTGTTGCCATTTTCCTCTTTTCCCATCTACGTCTTACACTAACTGTAGCTACAACTAAATTATGATCCGATATATCAGTTGCCCCTCTATAAACGTGTACATCCTGGAGCCTACCCATCAACCTTTTATCCACCAATACATAATCTAACAAACTACTTTCATTATGTGCTACATCATACCTTGTATATTTATTTATCCTCTTCTTCATAAAATATGTATTACTTATTACCAAACCTCTTTCTACACATAGCTCAATTAAAGGCTCCCCATTTTCATTTACCTCTGGCACCCCAAATTTACCTACTACTCCCTCCACAACATTTTTGCCCACTTTAGCATTGAAATCCCCAACCACCATTACTCTCACACTTGGTTCAAAACTCTCCACGCATTCACTCAACATTTCCCAAAATCTCTCTCTCCTCTACACTTCTCTCTTCTCCAGGTGCATATGCGCTTACTATAACCCACTTTACACATCAAACCTTTATTTTACTCCACATAATCCTTGAATTAATACATTTATAGTCCCTCTTTTCCTGCCATAACTTATCCTTCAACATTATTGCTACTCCTTCTTTAGCTCTAACTCTATTTGAAACCCCTGACCTAATCCCATTTATTCCTCTTCACTTGAACTCTGCTTCCTCCTTCAGCTTTGTTTCACTTAAAGCCAGGACATCCAGCTTCTTCTCATTCATAACATACACAATCATCTCTTTCTTATCATTTGCACAATATCCATGCACATTCACACTTCCCACTTTGACAATTTTCTTCTTTTTCTTTTTAGTAATTATTACAGGAAAAGGGGTTACTAGCCTATTGTTCCCGGCATTTTAGTTGACTTTTACAACACGCATGGCTTATGGAGGAAAGATTCTTATTCCACTTCCCCATGGATATAAAAGGAAAAGTAATAAGACCAAGAACTATTAAGATAAAATCAAAGAAAACTCAGATGAGTGTGTATAACTAAACATGTACATGTGTGTGTAGTGTGACCTAAGTGTAAGTAAAAGTAGCAAGACATACCTGCAATCTTCCATATTTATGAGACAGACATAAGACACCAGCACTCCTACCATCATGTAAAACAATTACAGGCTTTCGTTTCACACTCACTTGGCAGGACGGTAGTACCTCCCTGGGTGGTTGCTGTCTACCAACCTACTACCTAGAAATACCAAAATAAAACAATAAGATAAAGTCATTTCAAAAATGTGATGTTGATATTCAGTAGTAAAGTTCGACTTACGTCCATTTTGACTTAAGACCAGTTGGTCAGAACCGAGCTCGGTCGTAAGTCGGATGGTAGGTGCATATAGAATAGGCGGCAAGTTACTAAATGCTGTAAAGAGTTTTTATTAGGATAGTGAGGCTCAGGTTAGTGTGTGTAGAAGAGAGGGAGACTATTTCCCAGTAAAAGTAGGTCTTAGACAGGGATGTTTAATGTCACCATGGTTGTTTAATATATTTATAGATGGGTTGTAAAAGAAGTAAATGCTAGTGTGTTTGGGAGAGGGGTGGGATTAAATTATGGGGAATTAAATACAAAATGGGAAGTGACAGTTACTTTTTGCTGATGATACTGTGCTTATGGGAGATTCTAAAGAAAAACTGCAAAGATTAGTGGACGAATTTGGGAGTGTGTGTAAAGGTAGAAAGTTGAAAGTGAACACAGAAAAGAGTAAGGTGATGAGAGTATCAAATGATTTAGATAAAGAAAATTGGATATCAAATTGGGGAGGAGGAGTATGGAAGAAGTGAATGTTTTCAAATATTTTGGAGTTGATGTGTCAGCAGATGGATTTATGAAGGATGAGGTTAATCATAGAATTGATGAAGGAAAAAAGGTGAGTGGTGCACTGAGGTATATGTGGAGGCAAAAAATGTTATCTATGGAGGCAAAGAAGGGAATGTATGAAAGTATAGTAGTACCAACACTCTTATACGGGCGTGAAGCTTGGGTTGCAAATGCTGCAGCAAGGAGGCAGTTGGAGGCAGTGGAGATGTCCTGTCTAATCACAATGTGTGGTGTAAATATTATGCAGAAAATTCAGAGTGTGGAAATTAGGAGGTGTGGAGTTAATAAAAGTATTAGTCAGAGGGCTGAAGAGGGTTTGTTGAGGTGGTTTGGTCATTCAGAGAGAATGGATGAAAGTAGAATGACATGGAGAGCGTATAAATCTATAGGGGAAGGAAGGCGGGGTAGGGGTCATCCTCGAAAAGGTTGGAGGGAGGGGGTAAAGGAGGTGTTGTGGGCGAGGGGTTTGGACTTCCAGCAAGCGTACGTGAGCGTGTTAGATAGGAGTGAATGGAGACAAATGGTATTTGGGACCTGACGAGCTGTTGTAGTATGAGCAGGGTAATATTTAGTGAGGCGATTCAGGGAAACCGGTTATTTTATATAACCGGACTTGAGTCCTGGAAATGGGAAATACAATGCCTGCACTCTAAAGGAGGGGTTTGGGATATTGGCAGTTTGGAGGTATATATTGTGTATTTTTATACGTATATACTACTTCTAAACTGCTGTATTCTGGGCACCTCTGCAAAAACAGTGATTATGTGTGAGTGAGGTGAATGTGTTGAATGATGATGAAAGTATTTTCTTTTTGGGGATTTTCTTTCTTTTTTGGGTCACCCTGCCTCAGTGGGAGATGTCCGACTTGTTGGAAAAAAACAAAAAACTTTTACTTTTCTTTTTGGGCCACCCTTCCTCAGTTATGGCCGGTTTGTTGAAAGAAAGATGAAGAAATATAAGTTCCAAGTGTTTTCTCAACTTGTCTATTTATAGTTCCTCTAATGCCTCATTCCTAGATGCAACTAACCTATAATTATTCCCTTCTCATTTAATAACAAGGAATAATATTCTGGTGATGCATTTTAAACCATGTTAAAAATCCTGCTGACATACATTACAAATAAACAGAAGAATGGGCAGGGATTCAAACTGTAGTCCTGAATGTTAAGAGGTCCAGTACTCCACAAGACTTCTAATAGGAAAATTTCATAGTCAGCACTCATGTGTTATGTCTGCATGAGAGGCCACCATCTGTGATCCAACTACCCTTTCCCATACCTCCAGTAGCCTTATAGCAGATTTATTCTCAAAGCCATATAGCCTCATAACCCAGTGGTAGAGTGCTGAACTTACTACCATTCAGGACCATGGTTTGAATTCCCATCATTTTTCCATTTATTTATTGAGAGTTGTCTATTACGACTTATCTTAGATTCATACAACTATAACTTTAGGTGCTGCTTCTGCTATCTCAAAATAGAGAAAATCATTTGACCACCTTGAATATATGCAGCTCTTGACTTATTTTGTCATGGTCCACCCTGCCTAACCCAACGATAATACAGTGGACCCCCGGTTAACGAACTTTTTTCATTCCAGTAGTATGTTCAGGTGCCAGTACTGACCGAATTTTTTCCCATAAGGAATATTGTGAAGTAGATTAGTCCATTTCAGACCCCCAAACATACACGTACAAACGCACTTACATAAATACACTTACATAATTGGTCGCATTTGGAGGTGATCGTTAAGCGGGGGTCCACTGTACTGAAGTAATATTATTTCATACAGTTGTCACTTTTAGTTTCTAACTTTGATATTTTTGCACTAGATTTTATTCTGGATTCTTGCCTAAAGGCTTAAGCTGAAGTTTCTGTTACCAGCAAAGTATGCCATTCTATGGCTTGAGTGACACAAAATAATATTGTACTTGGCTAATCAAAATGCATGAAGCGTTTGGTTAGAGGTGGCTCCATCACCTCACAGGATTGCCAGTTTATCATACTTCAATAACCATTTTCAAAGTTCAACATATACACCTTGAATGTTCTGACGGTGTCAGGCTTGCACTCTCTACCATTCAGAATCTTCCTCTGATCCAACTCTCTGACGTACTTTGCTACTTCATGGATCATGCTCAACAGAATATTCTTAGGGTGAGCAAAGAAGGCATTGCTCTGAACACAGTCAAGTATTTCTCAAAACTGAGTACATGTCTGAAATTTTCAAAAAGGTACCCAACATAAATTCAAACATACATATATCCTGTATATCCATAAACTTAAGACATTTAATATATGATGCATGTTTTATTTTAGGCATTTTGCCTAAGTACTGCCCAATCACGAAAGGTACTCAAAAGTATTAAAAACACACTACTGAATATGATAATCCAGTCAACAGGCTTCATAAGCAAGTCATTCTGAAATCTTCACATGTGAGAAATGGTATACCTGGAGAGGATTTTGGGGGTCAACACCCCCCCAGCCTGGTCTGAGACCAGGCCTGTTACTGCTGGTTGCACGCAAACTGACGTACAAACCACAGCCCGGCTGGTCAGGCACTGACTTTAGGTGCCTGTACCTAGTACACAGGCATGATGAATAAGAATCTGTATTGGTTATCATTCTTTTAGGTTTTATCAGTTTCTAAATATATTAACCATTACCAGCACAGGCTCCAAAACAAGGGGACATCAATGAAAATTTTACACTAAATCAAATAACACTCACATCAGGAAATAGAGAACAAATTAGACAATTGTGCAGTAAAATATGACTCCTCATTAGGGGTCATAAATAAAGCTTTAAGTTTATTCATGTCACAATAAAATATCAAATTCAAAAGCTAGAGCTCATCTTCTTTCCCAAAGAACACTTATAAATTAGTTATAACCAATGTTGTGTAATACTATTAACTCACCTGAAAATCTTTATGATCCAAAAGCCAGAAGGCCTGTGTTAGCTTTATATGTGATGGCGACAGTGAAAAACTGGAGGGATATTTCACAAGTTCCTCTACAATTCTGACATACCTGTTGGAGGGTGATACATTTACTTCTCATGTAAATTAATATTGTAACTTGTAATACTTTTAACACTAGCTTCACGAAATCTTTCATTACATGCCTCTTAGCTTAAAAAATATATAATATTGTAATGGGTCTGATTTATTTACTTTTCAGTCTATCAATTCAAAATATAACTGGCAGCAAGTGTTATTGTTTCAAGCAGTGGAAGCAGGTGGAGGCATTGGATATCATCCTAGTAGGTAGTGAGAATAGGCATCATGTACCATCTACTAGGTAGTGGAAACAGGCATCATGTACCATCTACTAGGTAGTGGGAATAGGCATCATATATCATCTACTAGGTAGTGGGAACAGGCATTGGGTACCATCCTACTAGGAAGGAGGAGGCATCAGGTCCCATGGTACTAGGCAATGAGGAGGCATCAGGTACCATCCTATGAGGTAGAGGGAGGTGGCACTCGGTACCATCCTCTTGAGGTAGTGGAAGGAGGTATTGGGTACCAACCAGTGAGGTGGTGGGAGGAGGCATCAGGTACCATCCTATGAGATAGTGGGAGGAGGTATCAGGTATCAACCTTCTAGGTAGTGGATGAAGACAACAGAGCACATCCAGGACAAGACAGTGTCTAACATCCTAGTCTCTCCAGTTATCTTCAAATTCAGTATTCAACATTATCCAGTGCTCTAAACTTAATACTAAATGTTAACTCAGTCTGACTTATTGGTCAAGAATTATGACCTAGCTAATTCTGAGGTCAGAGGACTAGTTATGGAATAATATCAAATATTTTTGCCAATATAGATACTGAATTTTAGACTGATACCATAAAGATAAGCTGATGCCCGCCATTTCTGATACCATCAAAATTAGCAAATACCCACCAATACCTGTACTCTATTTTAGTTCAATACTGATACCATCAAAATTAGCCAGTGCCCACCGATACTTATACTTTGCACACCCCTACAAAGGACTAAGCATTTTATTCAAACACCATAACTTGGGCAATTACCATCATATACCTGTTATGTAATAAAAATATGGAATCAGCAGAGTACATGGACTTCATTAAACTACAAATTATTTTTCTAGGTTAGAATTTGAATGTTCAATGTCTTGCCCTAGTCTAGGCCACTGTACAAATAAGTTATTTAACATGCAAAAAAGTTGTATGTATTATCTAAAAGAAATAGCAATAACTGTGTACATGCTAGAGAATACCCCATACACTATACTTGCATAAACTGAGCAGAGTATACATGAACACAGTTTTTATTTTAGTTTCTTCTAACAAATACATCAGACTATTTTAAGTTACATAAT
This sequence comes from Cherax quadricarinatus, assembly GCF_038502225.1. Lineage (NCBI taxonomy): Eukaryota > Metazoa > Arthropoda > Malacostraca > Decapoda > Parastacidae > Cherax > Cherax quadricarinatus. The sequence continues at coordinate 22,424,082 of NC_091319.1, read as the reverse complement.
TTTTTGTAACAGGTGATACCTTAAAGTTCATAAGGTGACCTCTTAAACTAAGTCAAAATGTCAAATATTAAATTTCTGACCTAGAGATATAAAACTTACATCAATGAAATCCCTGTACTCTGCCGAATTCAGATCAATATAGTCTAACAGGTAAACAATGATTATTTATTCACAGTGAGAAATGGCCAGTATTTAAAAAAAAGAAATGGTGAGACCTGTGACCTCAAATCGACCTAGATCATAACTCAGTCTGAGCTAAGATTTCCAGTCATGAGCTCAGAAGAGCACAGGAGTGGCATGGTATTAAATCCTCAAAATATTGGTTGTCTTGACTTAGAACTCCCTAGGAGGTACCATTCTGCCATGTAGGAGGAGGAGGATTAAATTTACTAAGTAGTGAGAAGAGGCAGCAGGTACCATCCTAGTAAACAGTGGGAATAGGCAGCAGATGCCATGCTACTATATAGTGGGAGAAGTACAAGGTGGCAATGCTACAAGATAGTAGGTACCATCCTAACAGGCAACAGGGAGGCAGCACATTCCACTCAAATGGAGTAGCTATATTTACATGTTATTTCATTTGGTTTTACAATTTCTTTTGGAAATTATCACAAACTTCAATTTGATTCTTTAACTCAACGTTTATTATGAACTTACCCATCAGATAAGAGGGATGCAAGATCAAGAAAAAGATACTGAACAATCCGATGTTTGGTGGTGGTAGATACATCAGGGAGGAGAAAGGTGGCCAAGACAGCATGGAGTGAGGGAGGAGGATACATTCCACTGCCACCCTCTTTCTCCCATGCCTTGCCTATGCTTCCACCTGACCCTCCAACTGTGTCTTCAAGCAGGCCATCAATCATCAGTATCTCGTTGCCAACAAGAGATGAGCTAAGATTCTGGATTTCCGAGCGTCTAAAAAGGGTAAAAAAAATATATATAAATAAATGTTTGGCAGTAGCAAAATGAAATGTGAGGAAAAAAAGGAAAGGCAGGAAAGAAGAGTAAGAGGTAATTAATTCCTCAACAGAAAGACTAGAAAAGATAAAAAAAAGCTAGACAACAGCCAGGAAGATGATGGGGTGGGTATTGAGAACTTTCAAAACAAGGGAAATAATGCCGATGGTGACACTCTTCAAATCACTAGTGCTCCCTTACTTAGAATATTGCTCAGTGCAGATGGCCCCATTCAAAGCAGGAGAAATATCAGAGCTGGCTCACACAGAGCCAGTACAGCACCTAAATGACAGGGAATGCCTTTAAGTCTTGAACATGTACTCATTGGAGCAGAGGAGAGAGAAAGAGAGATATACATGATAATAAATACCTGGAAAGTACTCAAGGGCATGGTCCCAAATCTGCACACTGCCATAACATACTGGAGTGAGAGATATAGGAGGTGCAAAATAAACCCAGTGAGGAGAAAGGGTGTGGTGGGGACAATAAGGGAACACTGTATCAACATCCGGGGTCCCAGACTATTCAACATCTTACCAGAAAATATCAGAAACATAGCTGGAACAAGTGTAGGAACCTTCAAGAGGAAACTGGATAAGTATCTTCACCAGGTGCCAGATAAACCAGGCTGTGATGGATATGTGGGGCAAAGGGCCTCTAGCAGCAACAGCCTGGTTGACCAGCTAAGCACCAGATGAGCCTGGCTCATGGCCAGGCTCCGATAGTAGTGAAACTAACAAAACTCTTCAAAGGTACGTATATCAAAGGTAGACAGTTACATAATAGAAGACCTAACACATGGGTTCAAATGTTAATACAATATAGTTATTTACAGTCATTCTCATGGTAAAAGGCAGACCAAACTCTATAGGTCTTGGAAAAATAAACACATAAGCAGTATAATGTAATCCTTTATTGATAATGTTTCACCCACACACTGGGCTTTATTAAGTCACAAACAGATCTTCCTGAGTTAAAGGTATGTGAGTATATTTATAGGATGGAGTCAAGTGGAGAATGCTGGGTAGGTTGGACCTGAACTTGCATGTGACCATCTTCTGAGTAGGGTGATATTGTCTAAGACCTTGGGCAGCTTTAAAAAGAGATTGACCAAGTATGTGAGTAGACCTTATGCAGTGTTCCTCCATTCTTATGTTCTTACGTGGGATAACGATGAAGAAGTTTCTTGGCATAAGAATGGAGGAACATTGCAGAAGGTCTACTCATATACTTGTCCAATCTTTTTTTAAAGCTGCCCAAGGTCCTAGACACTATCATCTAACTTGGAAGATTGTCACATGCAGGTTCAGATCCACCCTACCCAGCACTCTCCACCTGACTCCATCCTATAAATACTCACGTACCTTTCACCCAGGTAGATCTGTTTGTGACTTGATAAAGCCCATTGTGTGAGCAAAACGTTGTTATTAAAGGATCACATTATACTTCTTATGTGTTTATTTTTCAATGTGTTGGCATTTTATACCATTTATCTCTATAGCTCTTCCTTGGAATCTAAATAATGAACAATAGATAATTATATATCCACAATATAAAATGAAATTTAAAAAATTTCATACAACAGCATGGAGAGGTAGCAGTGAAAAAAGTTAATGCTCAAGAAAACAGAAAATAATGAAAATCTAGTAAGACACAAAATTTTAAGAAAAAATTTAATTGAGATTTTTTCCCAACACACTGGCCATCTCCCACCGAGGCTGGGTGACCCCAAAAATAAAAACGCTTTCACCATCATTCACACACTGTCTTTGCAGAGGAGTGCAGATATGACAGTTCAGATGTCACTCCAAACACAAGCATCCCAAACCCCTCTTTTAAAGTGCAGGCATCGTGCTTCCCACCTCCAAGACTCAAGTCCTGGAGGTGGCATACGAACCAGCATCATAAAAGATGACTATAATGGCACCTTGTATAAAATTACTTTCTATAAGAAAATAAAGTAGTATATGTAATTTTGTGTATAACATACCATAAGAAAGAGTATAATAAAAGCCTACAAGTGGTGATTTACAACATGCTACATTTAAAATACAGTGGAACCTCAACTTACGAGTTTAATCCGTTCCATGACCTTGCTTGCAACTGGATTTGCTCGTTTGTAGAGTCAATTTTCCTCATTTAAATTAATTGAAATGGAATTAATTCGTTCCAGTGGAATTCCAGGCATGAGAAAATACTTTAATAATTTCCCTAATAACAACTCTACAGCTTGCTTATTTATCTATCACAATTCATGTAATATGACATAATAAACAATATTAATAACATAGAAACATGATATATACACTGTGGAAAATACTGTATATATTTTCCAGAAATACAGTAGTTATATGTAAATAGATGGCCATACTGTATTTAATAAAATTTATGTTATCGAAAACGGGAAGCAGCGCCTGCGCAGAAGGACACTCGCCATTGTTTGTTTGTTTTGAATTGAGTAACAGATGTTAATTAATAATGTGAAGAATTTTCGTGCTCTAGAGGTAAAATTGGGTTGACACCTCTCAAATAGGAGGCGAAATTGTTGGATGTGCATTCCTGCATAACTTGAGATATCAGGCGACTGGACAAGACAGCTCCAGGAACCTCAGATAAGTCTTATGTAGTAACCTGGCCAGTGTTATTTTCGTAGATAGACAGTGAGGTTTTCTGAGTGTGATACACATTAATCTCCAGTCAAATTGGTGAGTGATATTAAGATATATTTTCCTTCTGTTATGTATATGTGTATATATATAATATTTTATTAATTTAATATACAGTCCACAAATTTATATATTTACCAGAATTCCTGGTGATACATATTTCATTTATAATTAATAGGTCCAGAGCAACTTGTGGCTATGACAGTTGTAGGTATCGAAGGGGGACATTTTTTGCGACCTAGGTGTCCCAAATTCCTACTTATCTAACTGATAAATAATAATTATCTTTGTTCATTTAATGAATAAAATATGTCATTAGGTATGTGGCTAGTGGTGGTGACAGCAGCCATTGTTGTTGGGGTTTATAGGGCCACCACAGCGGCCATTCCTGCTCCTGACTACATGTGTTGAGAACCTAGGATAACCCAAAAAAGTCAGAGTGACTTATAAGTGCTACACTCTTAATGCTACACTTTGCCACTGCTGCCTCATGATGTCTGCCACTGATGTTGCCAAAGAATTGAACATTTCTGCTCTTTTGAGCTCAATTTCAAGGTACCTTTCATCATGAAACCAATTAAAATCATATGTGTATTTATTTTTGTAGTAAATTTTCCATTCAATCACATGAGACCAAATAAAACAAGAATACAACCATAAAAACCATATGAAAATATACCGCTAAGGGGAGGATAATGGCTGAGAAGTGAACTCCGTTATTTATGGTCCTATTTCTTTCATTTTTAGTGTACATTAACCCTTTCAGGGTAGAGAGGCCCTCTCCTAAACTTGATCTCAGGGTCGAAAATTTCAGAAAAAAAAAATTATTTTTTCTTATGAAATGGTTGAAAATCTTTTCCCAATCATAATGACACTAAAAGTACAAAATTTGGTGAAAAACTTAAGGAATTATGCTCTCGCGAAGTTAGCGGTCTCGATGTTTACGCATCGGCGATTTCACCCAATTTGAGCCCTATTTTCGGCCAGTTCCAGTGTGCTAGTTGACAAAAATCATAACTATTTTTCTAGAACTCCACTTTTTCTATCGAATGAGTACAAGAAACCACCCATTTACTGATTTCAACTATCCAATAAAGTGGTGAGAAATTGGCAATTTTGCCAATTTCACACAAATTTCAAAAGATGCCAATTTCCAAACAGAGTACAGAATAAACCAGACAGATATTCCTGGCACTAAAAGAACATTTTCTCTGTTCATTAGTCACGTCTCCAGGCCCTTCTTACATCTCTTTTGCCTTCCACTTTGAGTTTTCATTCTCACAAAAAGTAGAAAATTTACAGTTATGCAGACTACTGCATTAGTGTAGAAATGGTATAAATAATATCAGTGCCCTTGTGAAAGAATATTAGGCTCACCAGATGACATGTATTGGACGCATGGCATGATTTGTTTACTTTCGAACTTTGGCAAAGATTGAACATTTCTGCTATTTTGAGCTCAATTTCAAGGTACTTTTCATTGTGAAACCAATCAAAATCATCTCAATTTCTGTAATAAGTCTTCCATTCTATACAATGAGACCAGGAAAACTAGAATACAACAATAAATACCATACAAAAATAAACTGCAATGTTGCTGTTTTAAACGAAAAACAGTTGGAGTTTTTTTTTTCTCATTATGCACTGTGTGCTGCAGGATTTTTTTTTATACTGTGCACACTGACCACATAGACCCATTCTTTCATAGGTAGGCCTACCAGCTTTCTCTCACTAGATTTGAAGGCACTAGAATTTATGCGTACTAGTACGTCAATAACCCTGGCGTGTAAGCCATACTAGTACGTCGGAAACCCTGAAAGGGTTAAGAAGCATCTTTTCATCATACATTGCCCAAGTTTCAATAATATAGTCCAACAAACAACTGAAATCCAATTCCCTAGATCAAGAGCATGAGCCCCATCACCAGTGTCAATTAACCTCCCTTGAGGCCTGCTCGCATCTGGGAATTTTGCTTGCGTCTGGAAGCAAAAAATTGACCGAGCAGCTGCTTGTATCTGGAAAAACTTGCACGTGAATGCACTCGTAAGAAGAGGTTCCACTGTATATTTTGCCAGAAATAATACATAAGGTAAGCTGGCTCTCAGCAGCAGTTACCAGAACTGTAACATTACTGTCATAATAAGTATGCTGCAAAGACAGTGATTAGGTATGAATGATGGTGAAAGTTTTGGATAATGATGAAAGTATTTGGGGGGGGGGGGGTTCACCCTGCCTCGGTTGGAGATGGCTGGCGTGTTAAAAAAAAAAAAAAAAGTATGCTGCACAAAAGAAAACATGTATACAGTATTATCAATATGTAGCTACAATGGTACTTGCCTGTTTTTATAAATGCCACACAAGAGCTCAGCAGGAAATGGTACATGACATTCCTCAATAGCATCCTCCAATGGTGAGCGAGAGAGGAGGCCACAGTGGTAAAACCACAGCAACACACTCAGGTGTAGCATTAACAGACTTACAACTTTAACACGACTGTCTAATTCACCAGCACCTGTAAAATACAAAAATATATCCACTGTCTTATGAGTAAAAATATCATTAATGGTGTAAATAAAATAAAGTTAATACAGTGGAACCTCAAAAATCGAACTTAATCCGTTCCAGGAGCTAGTTCTAAATTCGAAAAGTCCGAAATTCAAAGGAATATTTCCCATAAGAAATAATGGAAATACAATTAATCCGTTTCAGAAACCCAAAAATATTCACACAAAAAACACATTTTATAGAGATTAATTACAGTTTTACATACAACAAATACTATAGTTTTTAACCCTTTGACTGTCGCAGGCCCCTTTCTGAAACTGTCATTCTATGTCGATAATTTTTTTGAAAAAAAAAAAAAAAAAAAAAAAAAAAAAAAAAAAAAAAAAAAAAACTTATGAAATGATAGAGAATCTTTTCCTGATGGTAATGACACCAAAAGTTCGAAATTTGGTCAAAAACGCACGGAATTACGCTCCCGTGAAGTTAGCAGTCTTGGCGACATATACGTATCGGCAATTTCGCCGAATTTGAGCCCTGTTTTTAGCCAATTCCGTTGTTCCAATTGACCAAACTCATAGCTATTTCTTTAGAACTCCATTTTATCTATCAGTTGAGTACAAGAAATTGCCAATTTACAGATTTGAACTACCCAATAAAGTGGTCAGAAATTGGCAATTTGGCCAATTTCACGCAAATCAAAAACAATGCCAATTTCAAAATAGGGTCCAGAATAAACAAGGTAGACATTCTTGGCACTAAAATAACATATCCTCTGTTCATTAGTCACATCTCTAGGCCCCTGTTATATTATTATTGCTTTCTGTTTTGATTTTTTATTCATACAAAAAAATACAAAATTTACTGTTATGCAGACTACTTCATTATTGTAAAAATCAGTGTACTAGTGAAAGAATATTAGACTCCCCAGTTGACGTGTATTGGATGTGTGGTGTGATTTGCTTACTCCTGAACATTAGTAAAAATCGAACATTTCCGCTACTTTGAGCTCAGTTTCAAGGTTGTTTTCATCATGAAAGTAATGAAAATCATCTCTATTTCTGTAATATGTTTTCCATTTTATCACCTAAGACCATAAAAACGCGAATACAACGATAAATACTATACGAAAATACACCTCAAAGTCGGCGTTTTAATCCAAAAAAAACGGTCAGTTTTTTTTTCTCATTACGCACTGTGTGCTGCAGGATTTTTTTTATGTGGTGCACACTGACCACACAGACCCATTCTCTCACATGTGAGCCTACCAGCTTTCTCCCACTTGATTTGAAGCTGCTAGAATTATTGAGTATATACATGTATATGTCTGAAACAGTGGCACGTAAGACGTATTTATATGCCGTAAACAGTCAAAGGATTATTTATGTATAGTAATATATATAAAATAACATTTTTACTTACCTTTATTGAAGATTGGTGATGGCATCTGGAAGATAGGGAGGAGGAGAGAGAGAGTTGGGGTTAGTGTTTGGAAGGAGAATCCCCTTCAATGAGGACTTCGGGTAAAGCCCTCTCTGGGGTTACTTCCCTTCTCTGTCTTTTAATGCCACTAGGACCAGCTTGAGAGTCACTGGGCCCCTGTCTCACAAAATAACTGTCCACAGTCCTCTGTTTCTGGCGCCTCTTTAACATTTCCCTAAAATTGGACATGGTTCTGTCACTGAACTTGTTGCAAAGATGGCTTGTTTCAGCTTGCTCAGGGTGGTACTTCTGCACAAACATTTGGACATCATTCCACTTGGCACAAATCTCCTTAATCTCTGAAGAAGGCACCTCATCCACTCCCTATATTAACACCTTTCGCAACATCAGCTTCCTTGATTTGTTCTTTCTTTGACAGGATAGAACTGATGGTCGACTTGTTTTTCCCATACATCCTGGCAAGCTCAATAAGTCTCACACCACTCTCATACTTCTGTATTATTTCCTTCTTCACATCTATGGTGTTTCTCACTTTCTTTACCACAGGGGTACCACTAGCAAGTTTCTTTGGGCCCATGGCAGCTTATTTCCCAGTCCCACAAGTACTAAACAAAACGAAATAATCGTAAAATGTGTGAATGAGAGCGCAGGTTAGTGTTCACTCAAGCATGAACAAAGCTACACTGCTCATGGCGCCTGCACGGGGACGCAGACAGAGCGGGCGGCAGACAGGTCCCGTACCCGGCGGTCCGAAAATAGGGGCGCGTTTGATAATAGGGACACAGTTTGTCTGAAAAAATGGTCCTATTTTCGAAACATTCGATGTGATACGTTCGATTTTTGAGGTTCCACTGTACAGTAGAACCCCCGTATCAACTGATTTGGTATCCACAGTTTCAGTCATCCATGGTTTACTGTGGCCCAAAAATGCCTCTTAATTTTGCATAATAATGGCTCCAAAATGCAAAAGTAGAGAAGCTGGCCATTCTTCAAAACCTAAGAGAAGCTGAAAGTGCTTCCCATTTGTGAAAAACTAAAAATTCTCCACTTATTATGCATAATTTATCAATTAAACTTTATAACAGGCATGCACAGAACTTATATATAGGGTATGCTAATATCCATGGTAGGTCCTTGAAATGTATTGCCCACGGATAAGGGGGTCCTACTGTAATCTAAGTCTATACAGCAACCCTTGTGTGCACACACACACATTTTAATTCCTGCATGTGGCATGATATTGAAAAATGATTGTTTTTTACAGACTGAAAGAGTGCATCTTTATGAAATGAATATGATTAACATGAGTGGAATCTAATAAAAACTTGGATTTCTGGAGTATTAAAGTTGAGAAAACAAAAATCACTTACCAGCAACAATGGCATAAGTGTGTTAGTGATATTTACATTATACAATCTGACACCAAATTATAACTGGTTTTCAGTTTTTCTACTGGTTTTAATGTTTAACAATATGTACACAGGCTACTTTCTTAAGATATTTCTCATTGTTTTCTGTATGTAAATCTATATTTAATCTCTAAAAATGTATTTTTTGTTAATACTTCTGGGTGTCTGAAACGGATTAATTGGATTTACATTATTTCTTATGGGGAAAATGGTTCTGCCATTCGTAAATTTTGCCTTTCGTTAGTCTCTGGAATAGATTAATAATGAAATTCGAGGGTCTACTGTATTGAGTTATCCTAGGTTAAATCCATATAGTGTGCTTATTGGCTGAATTCCACTGTTAGTATCATGACATTGTAAGAAATTTGGAATAATTATGTCATTTTCATGGCAGTTCCACACCTTGTTTGTTCACAGTGATGCTCATGGTGGAACAACAGGTCCTAATTGTTATGCTAATTAGGCAGTTTTACCCCATGATGCACAGCATGGACCTGCCTGTTCTTGGATTTTTTCTTCGAAGGAATGGGGAGGTTGTAGGAGACCCATTTTTTTTTTTTTTTTTTTTTGCACAAATCAATTTTACAGGCTAAGAGCGGTTATCATACATCAGCTCATTACAAAGCCCCAACCCTCTCTAAGGTATACTACCCCCCCCCCTCGGATGCAACTCACAAAAGTCGTCTAACACCCAAGTATCTATTTACTGATAGGTGAACAGGGGCAGCAGGTGTGAGTAAACGTGCCCAATGTTTCCACCAAGAGTTGAATGCACTGCCAACTGAGCCACAGTTGGCAGCAGAAAACAATGGCAGGGGACATTTTTTTTTCCCCAATACAAGACCACAGACCTACATCCCTGCAGCTGCCTCAGTACCCTACCTCTCTCAAGGGCAGGCACCTTACATTCCCTAAACACCCACCACCTCAAGCTGACCACTTCATCATGAGGAGCCAGTCTATCAGCATCCTGTCGGCCAACATTAGAGGTTTCATCACTAATGTTGGAGAGCTCACACACAGTTTTGTGAACACTCGACGTCCCGACATGATAGCTGTTGTTGAAACATTTTTGGATGACAGGACTCCAGAAAATTTGGCAAGAATTGCTGGCTACACCTCATGGATGAGAAGAGACAGGCAAGGGCAAGGAGGAGGTGTTGCTGTGTGCTTCTCTAAAAGTGTTCATGCCCAGCACATTGATGTTGCCACCCCTACACATCTTGAAATGATGTTCTTCAAGCTCTGTATAAACACTAGTACCTCTGTACTAGCATGTGCAATGTACAGACCTCAGTGGCAACATGCAGACCCCATCAACTTCCTAATGGAAAATATTGACTCCCTTCTGCTACAACACAACTGTCAACATATTATAATTGTTGGTGACCTCAACCAGCACCTTATACAGAGGGACTTTGATGACCTTCTTGTAGTGTTTGACATGAGAAACTTTGTTGATTTCCCTACTCATATCTCTGGCTCCTCCCTTGACCCAGTAGTGAGTGATCTGGCAGAAGGCATAGTCACTTGTCAACCCCTCGGCTACGTTGGATCGTCTGACCACAAGGCTGTTTTTACGACACTTAAGATCCCAACAGAACGAGGTGAGGAGTCCACACGCACAACCTGGCTATGGGAAAGAGGTAATTGGCCAGCCCTTTGCTCTGAGCTCGCCACCACCGATTGGAATGCTCTTCTCCAAGGGGATGTTGACAACCAAGTGAAAGCCTTCACTGGACACATCCTTAATCTACAACAAGAACACATTCCTCACCGGCAATATGTGACGAA